>NW_006800369.1:334187-424531 GCF_000485575.1 Poecilia formosa
ACACACACACACACACACACACACACAGAGACAGACACGAGACGAGGCAACTGGAGTTATCCTACTAACAGCACCACAATGGTTCATATTGCATTCACACTGCAAAAACACAAAATCTTACCAAGTATTTCTGGTCTAGTTTCGAGTCCAACTATCTTGCTACACTTGAAATAAGACAAAACTGACTTAAAAGTACATTTACAGCAAGAAATAGAGGCTTGTTTTAAGTAAATAAATCCTTAAGATAGATTAATACTAGAGCTTGTACTTTTTCATTATTATTAAGGAATTATTTACTTACAAGCCTCTATTTCTTACTAAAAAGTTAGTTTTGTCTTATTTCAAGTGAAGTAAGATAAATGCTATAGAAACTTAACCAAAAATACTTGGTAAGATTTTGTGTTTTTACAGTGTTTGCTACATCAACTAACTCACATTTTGGTTATTTAAACCGTTAAAATAGCCGAGCATTAACCTGCTGGGTAACAAGCAATTAACTCACAAATAACTTTTCAGCAGCATATAGGAGCTCAACTTGTTTTAAGCTTTTTTAATTAGTTATTAACACCTAATACTGTCTATGTACTGAGATTATTTCACATATAAACAGACATTTTCCAATGTTATTAGAGAAATAATCTGCCAATAAAACTAGGACTTTTTCATCAATGTTAAGACTTACTTACTTAAAACAAACTCCTATATCTTGCTAAAAAAGTTACTTATAAGTTAGTTGGTCTTGTTTCAAGTTTACTAAAATGTTTTAAACTGGACCAAAGAAATACTTGGTAAGATTTAGTGTTTTTGCAGTGCATGCAGTATAAAATGTCCACTAAGCTATTCGCTGCACGTGCAGGACATGATGGTTGGACGGTGGGTGAGGAGGCGAATGTCTCCTCTGGTGCAGAGTGTTGATGTATAAGGAGAAATGAGCTCACCTTTCCGGCCGCCATGAGTGACAGGCCCAGCTGGTGCCAAAGGTGGAACTCGTCGTATGAAAACTTCATGGCTCGCTCCAGACACTGCGAGCAAACACACAGACAGGCTGCAGCTTTCACAACGCAGGATGCTCAGGGACTTTAAAAGCACAAATAAAAGTTTACTCTTTTCCTTTCAGAGAAACTTTTTTTTAACTCCTTTGAATGACTAACTGAGCATACTGTACTGTTTGGTAACTGAGATCAATTTGCTGAATGGTTGATTTATTTTGCAAACGACATCTGTTGGAAATTGGCAGTATGGAGATAAATTACCGTATTTTTCGGACTATAAGCCGCTACTTTTCCCACACACTTTGAACCTTGTGGCTTGTAGTCCGGTGCAACTTTTTCTTCAACCACGAGGGGGCGTTTTAGCAAGAAGTGAATCATTGGAAGTCAAAATTGGAAAGAAAAGAAGAAAGCGCTAATTTTCATTTCTTTTCCAAAGAATTTGTAGGTGCGGCTTATAGTGAGGTGCGCTGTATAGTCTGGAAAATATGGTAAACTGAATTAGCTAAAGCAAAAGTCCCACATAAACATTATTACTTAAGTAAAAGTAAATAAGTACATACTCTTAAAAATACTTTACGTAATGAAAGTGAAAGAAATATTTTACTGGAACTATCACTTTTTTTATCAAAGTTAAGGAATTGACTTAAATTAAGCTCTATATACTGATGAAAAGTTACTTGTAAATTATTTTTTTCTTATTTGAAGTGTAATAACATCTTTGCACTAAAAGCTAAACACAAAATACTTGGTCAGATTGTGTGTTTTTGCAGTGCAGGAAGCACAAATCTATAACAGTTGGAAGCTTTGACACCAAATGAAGCCCTAGGCGAAAATTGAACCTGTAAGACTCTTCCGGCATCACCTACCACCTTGCCTCTACCCCAGCCAATCAGGACGCACCATCTCTCTACCTCGGTCCAATCACCTGGCAAGAGCTCCTTCAAAAGGCGAAGCGACCACAGATCCTCCCCCTTCAGTTGTGCTTCAACCCACCTCCTCCCCGTTTCCACCACCAGCCTCCCGGATGCCTCCAGCTCCCCTGAAGACTCCTCTCTCCAGCTCCGCTCCACCACCAGTGACCGGGCCCGGGGGAAGACCTACCTGAGCTTCGTTTGAGCCGATCATTCAAGCTTGCCGCGATTCTCAGCACGCACGTCTTCCGCCGGTGTCCGAGCGCCGAATTCTCTGTCCAATAAAATTGTCTAACTGCTGTTTCTCTCTCTGTGTGAGTCTCTACAGATTGAATTTACATTACGTCATACACAGTACCTTCAAAGTGTACGAAAGAAAGTAATTTAGTGTGTGAAATTATGATTTCTTAAAGTAAATTTATTGAATGTGATCCCTGATGTCTTCAACAGGGATGTCCAAAATGTACATATGTGATGTACAATGGCTGCTGGAAAAGACAAGTTGCTGACTTGTCATTTAGAAACCACTTGCTGCATTATTGTTGGTTGTGCAGGGGGCTCCACTTCTGCTTTTCAAAGATGGTATGGTTGTATAATTGTGCATCTGTTTGCAGCCATTTTCACCTGTGAGTGTAAATGTTGAGTTGGGGGGCGTGGCCAGCAGCAGCTTATTTAGATTTAAAGTGACAGAGCCCTAAAACAGATGACCAGACTAAAATCTCTTTATCTAAGAATGATTTAGTGCAAAGAATGTAATGAAGATGTTTTATATCACCCATAGTTCATCCTAACCTGCTCAAGGAAGTGCAATAGTTCACCTTTAAGTTTAGAACAAATGCATTAGAAATGTATTTAACTGCAGTAACAATGTATTTGTACTTCTCTGCATCCCACCTCTGATCAGAGAACATTCCTTTCAGAGGTTTTGACTACGTCATGTCCTTCCTGAAGTAAATTAGCTTGAAAGTGCTTGTCAGTCAGCGCTCAGCGCCCACTCTGTGCTGCTTCACTGCACAATGATGTGATTGACATGTGTGGGGTTTCGCTCAGTCAGAGGTTGTCAGTCAAGCAGGAAATGAGGTCCGCCTGATGTTATGATTAAATATTATGCTCTAAATGGAAAAGACATGAGCCCTCCCCCCCTCCCCCACCTAATTCTGGTATCCATTTACAGTGTGGGGTACATGCTGGCCCCAATCCAGGTTTTCACACTGCAAAAATCACAAAACAGGCTAGTTTCTGGTGCAAATATCTAAATAAGACAAAACTAACTTACAAGTAACTTGTCAGTAAGAAACAGAGGCTTGTTTAGAGTCAGTAATTGCTTAATATTAATGAAAAAGTTCTGGATCCCCTGGCAGATTATTTCACTTAAGACTTTTCCCCGTGAAATAATCTCCCAACGGAACCAATATCTAAGCATAAAACAGGCTCCTATGTCATAAGGTTTGTATTATTTCAACTGAACTAAGATGTTTGCACTAGAAAGGAGACAAAATAGTTGGGTTATTTGACATTTAAACTCCATTTGGGATAAAGAAAGTATTTTTTTAATTTAATTGGATTCTTCTGGGTGGATATTTCGCCGCTGCTCTGGTCAGGATTGGAAAGAGAATCTGGTTTTCTTAAACTTTTAATTACAGTCCATTCATTTTCAGTAGGGTTCAGCGTAAAACCATTTTAAAAGCTCATTATTAGCCTAATTTATCCCGTCTAAAACCAGTTTTTATGTCGGTTTGGGATCATTTTTGTGTTGGAATATCAAACTGTGTCCAAGTCTAGCTTCTGACCTGAGGGGGAAGTTAAAGAAAGTGAAAGTAATTTATTTTATTTTGTGAAATGTAATTCTTCCTGGGTTGATCATTTCTCCCACCATGTTTGCCTATTTGGCTCCTGAGTTGCTGTTCTTGTCGAACCTCAACATTATTTTCGCTTTGGGCCAAATTCAGATCCTGAATGCTCTGAAAGGGCCGGTTGTGCCAGAATGTATTGATAAAAACTGTTCGCAAACTGTTAAAATATCAATTCTTAAAATCAAATAATATTACTAAACATCTTTTCAGTCCCTCCAGGATTTCCTGATTTTTTTTGTTATTTTTTGTAATAAAAATCAAAATGTTTGTGATGCTAATTTTAAAATATTTGCACTCATTTATCACGGTAAATGTGACTTTTTATTACTCACTGTATAGATCATGGGCTATAATCTGACGTCAATTAAAGCTGAAGCAGCTGTTTAGTACAAGTAAGAAAGTTTTTAACAATTTTGAGAAAAATCTGCATTAAACTCCCAACTATTAGCAAAAAAGTGCAGGGACTTGTTGATTTGGCGAGAATTTCCATGATAATTCTCAAGAAACTGGAGGGACTGATTGATATAATTTGGCAGATAAAAACTGAATTGATTTGACTGATAACATATTTAAGCACATTTAGTTTTTAGTCTAGAATCCAGAGGGCCACATAAAAAGCTACGGCGGGCCGGATTTGGCCCACGGGCCTTGAGTTTGACACGTGTGTCCTAAATAATTTGGTTTGGTCTGAGGTGACCGTTTGTGTCAGGGGACTGAAATCTGGACACAACTGATCTCTTTTTATTGCCTGACGTTTCCATTGTATCCCTCTGTGTTTGTGTGTTTCATTTTTCTGGAAAAGTGTTTGCAGAAACGCGGCTCCTGGAAAAGATGTCAGAAATAAACAATCAATCAGCCTCGCCAGAGGCAAACCCGTGAAATAACAGCCTGGATTTTGCTCTCATTTTTAGAGAACAGGAAGGAAAAAACTTATTTTTGTTTCATGCAACTTTCAACAACCAGCATTAATAGTTACATGGCATTTCTTTTTGTTTTGCCATGTAACTATCAGTTAGTTTTACAGTAACCTTTACTGTAAAACTTAAACTGATGAAGGCTATTTTATGTACATTTTTTCAAAATTTACTTTCATGCAATAAATTTCCTGTAGTTCAACTTTCTTTGGTGTGCTTTGCAGGTCCTATGTGGGATGTAAGTTGGTGCCAAAACTTCAACTACTTAGGTTTGAGCTTCCTACACTGCAAAAACACAAAATCTGACTAAATATTTTGGTTTAGCTTCTAGGGCAAATGTGTTAGTAAACTTTAAACAAAACAAAACTAACTTACAAGTAAAATTTCATGAACACAGGAGCTTGTTTTAAATCAGCAATTCTTTACTA
The DNA here is from genome assembly GCF_000485575.1 of Poecilia formosa. Classification (NCBI taxonomy): domain Eukaryota; kingdom Metazoa; phylum Chordata; class Actinopteri; order Cyprinodontiformes; family Poeciliidae; genus Poecilia; species Poecilia formosa. Next base: position 339,286 of record NW_006800369.1, read on the forward strand.
CTGATGAGAAAAGCACTAGTTCCAGTAGCTAACTTTTTCACCCATTTTACAAGTGAAACAAAATCTGCTAGTGTAACTAGCACTTTTAAAAAAAATAATATTAAGGAATTATTGACTTCAAACAAGCTCCTGTATCTTAATGAAACTTGCAAGTTATTGTTTTATTTCAAATTTTCCAAGATATTTTCACAAGAAACTAGACAAAACCTCTTGGTTGTATTTTGTGTTTTTACAGTGTAAAACAAAGAGAATATGGAAGATTCGTCACTGCTGCACTGAAAATGCAAATTATCCATTATTTCTTAACCAAAACCTAATCTGTGAATTTCCCTGCGGTGGGATTATGAAGAAGCAGAAGGATCTGAAAACAGAAACCTCTGACCTCCAGTGTATGATCCCCACACCTCAGAGAGCATGGCGTACTGCCCCCTCCTGGCCATGCCGATGGACAGCAGGTCGTAGACGGAGGTGGCATCCTGCAGGCTGGCCTGGCGCGCCTCGGCCTGGTCCGGCAGTCGGCTGATTACCGCTTCCCCGCTCGTCTGTTGGGACAAAAACACAGAAATCAGACGGGGAAAGAGACTGTTGGACGTTGTCCCTGCTGCTGTAGCTGGACCACGCAGTGAAGGATAGGAGTGTGTGTGTCTCACCATTGATTCTGTGATGAGCAGCAGCAGCACAGCCTCCTCCACCACGTCCTGTGGACAGAAGCAGCTGCCAAGAAAAAAAACAAAAAAAAAAACAGGAAAAGCTCCAAAACAGGAAGTTTATCGCTCACACAAACACAAACAAAGACGGAGCGACGGCAGATTACCGACAGTGTCTGGTTTCTGTTTCACCTGTGGGGCTGCAACACAATACGGACCACCGCGGATGTATCACGCACAGCATCATCTCAGATGTCACACACACACACACACACACACACACACACACACACACACACACACACACACACACACACACGCATGTCCTACTGAAGGACACAATCCGCAGACAACATCACAACCTTTTATGAAACAACTACGTGACGATAAAAAGTAATCATCAACGCTGACACACGGATGCTCCTCTGGGGGGAATTCGGCTCCTCCACGCCTGCTAATCTCAGACATGGATTTAGATCTTCACTTATGATAGTGTGGGCAGGATTAGTCATGTGGCGGTGACTAAGTATGGCTCACGGGGGCCTGAGCAATGTTTGCTGGATCCCTGCAACGAGCGAAACGCAGAAATGAAGCAGACAATGAGTTCAACATGTAGATCGGATGACAAGATTGGGCTTTTAGGATCGGAAAAGATGTCTGTTTTGATCCAACACTGCAAAAACACAAACACTTACCAAGTATTTCTGGTCTAGTTATTAGTGCAAATATCTGTGTACAGTTGAAACAAGACAAAACGAACTTCCAAGTAACTTTTCAGCAAGAGAAAAGAGACAATAAGTCAATTATGTCTTAGTGTTGATGAAAAAGTTCTACTTCCATCGGCAGATTATTTCACTTACAACATGGGAAAATTTTATCTGCCAATTGAACAAGCACTTTTTCCATCAATATTAAGGATTTATTAACTTGAAAAAAGCTCCTTTATCTTGTTGAAAAGTTACTTTGAAGTTAGTTTTCTCTTATTTTAATTAACTCAAATATTTGGTACGTTTTTGTGTTTTTGCAGTGACTTCATGGACCAGAGTTTTTCAACCTGGGGCCACAGAAAACTTAAAGGAAAAGGAGGAGAAAAATAAAAATAAATGCAATAAATTTTAATCAGAAAATAATTTGAATTAATCGTTATCATACTAACATTATTATAATAAAAAAATGTATCCTAATAATTTTATTATGATAAAATAATACAATTATTTTTTTTATAAAATTATTTTAATTTTAATATTAAATAATAAATATTATTATGATAAAATAAAGAATAAAATTACAATTTGATTATTATTATTCAATAATTATTCTGCAATAATAGTTATTCCAGAATAATTATTATTCTACAATTATTATTGAGTTATCTGGATAATGAATATTTAGCAAAAAACAACAGTTTAAAAAATATATTCAGTTGTTTTTCAGTAATCAACTGATTCGCATTTTATCATAAACAAAAAAACAACGAATAACTTCAGAAAGTTTTAGTAAGTTTTATAAATACACAGTTTAGTTCGAGTAAGTTACAGTTTTCCACCATTAATTACAATTTTTATTTATTTCAGTTAACAGAAATGTTTTCTCACTTTAATTTTTTTGTTTTAATTTTAGTTAGCTGTAATAACCTTGCATCAGTGAAGTATTAGACCTGAGGCCTCTGTAGTTCCTCCGGTCACATTCAGACTCCTGGGAGATGAAGGTGAGGCGTACCAGTCTGTGGCGTAGCGCTGCGGCGGTTTGAAGGTGGGGTACATGGCGTCTTTGGAGGCGGCGGCTCCCTCTCTCTGGAGCCAGACTGCGGGCGGGGGGCCCAGCGGGGGCCAGTAGCTGTCCTCGCTCACGGAGCTCAGCAGCACCTGCGCCAGCTTCATGGCTGCACACTGGCATGAAAAACAAACACGTTTTTAATGCAGTCAGAAATCATATCAGTCAATTTTGATAATTATTGATTAGTTTATTTTTTTTTAATGTGTGAGATACATTTACCCAGAGTTTTTACTTCTCTCCATTGTGGTTTTTATTTTTAAGCCGTCATGAATCAGGGTGGTAAAACCTTAAACTGCTGCTGTGCCAGGTACTTAGCAAGCTGTTGCTAGGTAACCAGAGTTGGAGGGGGTTGAAACTGCTTGATACCCAGCAGGATGCTGTGAGGTTATTTCAGCTATTTAACCGAAATGTGAGTTAGTTAACGCCACCAACACTGCAAAAACACAAAATCTTACCAAGTAAAAGTTGAAATAAGACAAAACTAACTTACAAGTCACTTTTTTAGCAAGATAGTCTTGTTTTAAGTAAATAATTCCTTAATATCGATGACAAAGTGCTTGTTCCACTGGCAGATTATTTTACTTGTAACAAGACATTTTCCCCATTTTATAAGTTAATTTATCTACCAATAAAAAAAAGTACTTTTTCATCAATATTAAAATCTTGCTGAAAAGTTACTTTGTCTTATTTTAAGTGTACTAAGATATTTGCAGTAGAAACTAGACCAAAATTATTGGTAAGATTTTGTGTTTTTGCAGTGGATCTTGCTTATCTAGCTACTAGCTGCCTCCATTTCCCAGAATGCTGTGCGATTCTTGATTGTAGTTCAGTAAATATTCCATCCTAGTAGTTAGAATTATCGATTGTTATTGATCACGTTTCTGCCGCGAGATATATCGTTATTGATTTATCGGCCAGCCCAGCGGAAATCACACCAGATTCTTGTTTTAAACCTTTTTCATTGTAATGATTCTAGCATGAGACATTTGTTGTTCCTCACCTTCCTGAAGCTCTGAGACCCTCGCGACTCCACCACCCTGAGCACCCTACGCAGCTGGTGGGCACCCTGTGCAAGATGACTAACACACACACACACACACGCACACACACACACACACACACACACACACACACACACATTGGGCTTATGCACTGGTTTTAAAGATCGACTAAAAATAAACGGTTTTCAGATAACATAAAACAGCAGCAAACTGTTTTCATTTGACACATGGAGAATCAAATTGAAACTATTGACAGTCAATCCTAAACACCAGGCCTTCATTAGAGAGAGATGATAGTTATTTTCTGATTTAATGCAACACTGACACCTACTGGTTCAAACCGAGAGTTGCATTATTTTCTTTCCACAAGTTTAACGTCAACACATATTAAAAGAGCAGATTTTTACAAATGTGCTGCAAGTTTACATTAATAACTCATGAAACTGCACATAAAAGCGTAGAAGCATCTTCCAAAGGTCTAGAAATCCTTGTTAATATTCTTGAAATTAAATATATTTTTGAAATTAAATAAATTAAGATCATGATAAATACATGTTCAACTTATTTCTGACATATTTTCTGTACAAAAACAAACAAAATTCAGGTATGAGCAAAAACAACATACACTCCTTTAAACTACTATTATGAATGCTAAAATTAAATGATAAAAAAATGGTTCACCAGCCAGGTTTAATTTACAAGAAGGGCTGAAATGATTAACCGTGATGAATCAATTATTGAAATAATCATCAACTGATTTAGTAATTGAGTGTACACACTCAAAAAAGGCAATTTGTTGAAGAAACAACATATTCTTAGCAGTAATTAAGAAAAACAGTACAAAAATATATACAATTTGCATTTAAGAAAAAAAAAAATTTGTCTACAAATATGTGCACCCAGAAAACAATCACCAGATCAGGGCTGAGATTTTTACATGCTGATTTGACGTTGAAGGAATGATGTCATTGCATTTCAGGCATTAAAATGTTTGTTTCCATATTTAAAATGGAACTGAATTTCTTGTTTACTTTAACATATTTTAATATATTTCCAATGTTGTGTAATATGTTGTGTCTAAGCAAAAAGTCTGAAGAAAAGAAAATTTCTCCAATTGAAGTGATCAGAACTCAGAAAGACTGAATGAGGAGGTTCCTGATTCTGCAAGCAACTTAACTGCTTAATTAGTTAACCGTTAATGAATCGATTAATCAAGATTGATACAATTAATCGTTTCAGCCCTAGCAGAAAGTCCCTGTCTTTAATAAAGTGAGACTGCAAACTTCCACCTGTAAAACTAGAAAAAGCAAATGTTATACTTGTGAAAACTTTTTCAGATAGTGTAAGAAGATTTTATTGGTTTCCGCTGCACTCACCCCCTCTGCAGCAGACAGAGGTAAGCGCTCTGCAGGGCTGCCTGCAGGAAGAAGCCCAGGTCAACGTCAACAGCTGCAGAAAAGAGGCTGCCTTTGCCCATTTTGGCGTGTGGAATGGTTACCATCTGAAAACAGAAACTCTTAAGTAAACATGCCAGCACGTCGTGCGAACCGTGCATTTGTGAAGGCTCACCTTATCGAGCTCCTGCAGGTAGGACAGAGCTGCGTCACACGCCTTCAGGAAGCAGGACAGACTCTCTTCCTCTCTCTCCGAAAGACGGATACGAGACACAGCAGACAGCGTCTGGTGGTCCAGAGAAAGACCTGAAGCATGGTTGATCAAACAGTTAGAGGAAGTCAGATGTAAAGAAATGTATCCTTTTTAGGAAAATGTAAAGTTGGAAACGTATTTTTCTCTTCGAAAGTCGATCATCTGCCTCCATCTCACCATTTAGCATTTCACTACAACCACGTCCTAGCACATCAGTCATTTTTGAATAAGTTGACGCTGCTCCGTCATGCAGCTCGACTGAATGAATCACTATTAAGTTTATAAATTAACTTGAGTGTTTATATTTCAAAAGAGATCCACACAAACATCATTTTTCATCCCGCACCGTACTCTGTTTGGACAGTTTCTCGTTCCCGTTCTGGGATAGTCGTCTTCTTCTTCTTCTTCTTCTTCTTCTTCTTCTTCTTCTTCTAATATTTTTATGACTGTTGGCAAACAGGTGCATTACCGCAACCTTCCAGATTGGAGTATGGATCAGATGTTTTATTTACTATATTCTTCCCAAAATACCCGTACTCCTTAAAAAAAAAAAAAAAAAAAAAAAAAAAAATCCGCTTAATACTACGCGGCGCCCTCTGCTGGATGGCAGCCAAACTACAACCATAAGAAAAGGTCTAACAGACGTTATTGGATTGGAGCTAATTTTGATCTAATGTATTAATTGACAATTAGTTGTATTCTTTCGTAACGTATAAACCCAACGTATGCTCTTCATTTTGTTTTCTATTTACAGTTTTATGGACAAAAAGGAATAAAAAGTCAAATCCTCTCAGAAACATGCAGGCGCATTATGTTCTGTTCTGTTTTCCTGATTGTTTGGGTTTTAGCCTTTGGAACATTTGAATTTTGGCTCCATACTCCTTCCTGTTTCGCTCTATTTCTGTTGTTTGGATGCATCAACAAGAGAAAATAAATTTGCCTCTATTTTTATTTCCTCAACTCACAAGTCGAGGCAAGAACTGACAAACATTGAAAGCAGAAAGTACAAAATGTACTTAAATGCCACCTCAGGTATACAAAGATGAATTCAAAAGCTGAGAGTGAAAAACTAGGTTGCTGTTTTGGTAGGATTTAAGAGGGAAGGTCCCTTCCAATGCAGCAGTTAATCATCATCAGTAATCACCTGTGTTTTATTTTATTGTTATTATTTTTATCATTTTTTTGGCAGTGTAGCAATCAGCATAATTGTCTGAGTACCAAAGGAGAACCCTGAAGGATTTACTTTCACAGGCAGCAATATGGCTTTCAGGATGCTTCACTTGATGGACAAAAAACTATTCAATCATAACAGACAAAGAGACAGAAAAGAAAAAGTGGTGGGTCAAAAAGTTAAAGTAAGGGAAGAGGGAGATAATAAAAGAAAAAATAAAGAAGGATAAAGAGAAGACAAGATTAACACAAAAGAAGTCTGCTTGTATATCTGCAGAAAGAGGGAAAACAACAGAAAACCACAGCTACAAACATGGGCTTACATGACAACAAAATCGCTGTAAAGTACATGATACTAATTTAACAATGAAAAATGTGTTTTCTTTATCTTAAATGCAAAATGTACCAGTATCTATTTTTTGTACAGTTTTGGCTGAATTACTGCTTAAACTGTGTCATACGTTCACTAAATGGCATTTTTAATGAAGTAATCGATTAATCATTATTAATTTGATTAATCGTTTCAGTCATAAACACAACAGGCTTTTATTAACATGCTAATTTACTTTTAGACATTCATCATGTCTTCTGTGTGCGTTTGCAGGCCTCCACACAGTGGACACACAAACAGAGAGGAAACTGACGTTCCTGGAAGACCAGATGCCCAAACTGGACTGATTAATACAAATATTCAAGGAGTTCAAGAACTTTCCAAGACGGGAAGAGGCCAGAGGCGCTGAGCAGCCTTGGGCTCGACGCCAAGCCAAATCAAATAAGCAGACAGCTGCCAGCCGTCAGACATCATCCATGTCTGACTTGATTCCCACAGCAGCTAGCTTCATATCCCACAGAGAGGCCTGAGAAGGAGCCAGCAGTAAATATAATTCAGGGGAATCAAAACAAGCAGAGGAAATCTAAATCTGACAGTTATTGCTGTAATATTCCTTAATGTTTCATGAGCATGAGGTCATGTCCGACTGTCAGGAAACGAAGAGGGGGTTGGTAACGACATAATGATGATGAGTGAAACGAGATTACACCGAGTCCGGGTGTTCTGTGAATCTGATTTACGGCGATCGGAGCGTAGTGATGAAGCTGCTTGGAAAAACACCAAAATACTTCACAACTTTACTCCAAAGCTGGCACATTTCACTCTCTGATGCGACTTCAGAGCAAGAAAAATATGTTTTCTTTAACAGTGACAAGCTCAGGTTAGGACTCGGCTCTTGGAAAAACGCAGAGCGCTCCCTGACCCGAGTATCTACCCGATGAGGCTGATGGTTCCCAGCTGTGTCCCATCTGCCTCGTAAAAAACTCGCCATGCACCTTAGATCCACATACAAGGTCAATTTTTCTCCTCCCATAACTACCACAAAAGGAGCCTGAAGTTTGGTTTTGCTTGTTCTTTTATTTATAGCTTGGCTTGAAAGTTGACTGATGAACGCTACAGTATAAAAACCAGGTGACACTCACAGGCGTCCTTCGTTTTTACTTCAATTTCATATAGATTAATTACACAAAATCATATATTTCCAGCATTATTTATATTAGGTTTAATGATTATGGTTTACAGCTAATACGTATATATGTATTTTACAGAATTTGAACCAGTGAAGCTAAATCTATGCCATTTCAGGAGTTATGGGTGGAACATATTTACAGACAGGATTTGTCAGTGCAGGGCATTCTGGGTAAATACAACTAAAACAAATGGAGAAATGACTTGTGGTATTTTACCAAAGACAAAAGCAAAATCCTACAACATCTAAAATCTGACCCTACTCCATTTTGGTTTATATTTTGTTTAGAAGAAAGTTGCGCTCCGTGTCTTCTGAGGTTTTCTTTATGTTGTTTCCTTCAGTGGTTCTTGGTGCAGCGCCCCCATAGGCGAGGAGGGGAACAGGTTTTTCACTTAGTTTGGTTTGTTTTACACAGTGCAGTGTGAAAGAGAACTGCACCAGCTGAAAATGTAACAAATGTTGCAATTTTAGTCCCAAATCAAACCAAATCTACTAGAATATCAGGTGTGAAAACACAAACTAAATGGTTGTTTAGTTTGTAAAGGTTGCAGACCTGGTTTAGTGGAAGGAAAAATGTTGGCAGAAAAAAGTGCTCAATCAACAGGGATACCTGCAGCCTCAACAGGATTTTGAAGCAAAGCCTATTGAAGAGATGCTTGTTTCACGAAAGCTCTAAACAACAAACCAGTTAATTGTGAGGTACCTTTAATGACGAAGGCCTCAGCCAGTAGGCGAAAGTGGTAGACAGGTTGGTCGTCCTGGGTCAGCTCCTCCAAACCCACCCTGGCACACATTCCCTGGGCGTCCCGGTACCGGCCCTGGACGTAGTGCACTTTGGCCATCAGCAGCAGAGCCTCATTCAAGTATCTGGGCTGCAGGAAAACCAGAAATACACCATCACTCCAACGACGGCATGACAAACGATTTTGGTTCCCTGTCAAAATATTTCCTGGTAGTTATTTCCAAATGACTGGAAAAGACCTGAAGATTAGACTGACTGTGAGGCGGCCTCGGCTCAGGATGGTGTTCAGGTAACCTTTGGCTTTGCAGAGTCTGGCCTGAGTCTTGTCAGCTAAAGGTGTGGAGCTCCGTAAAAGATCCATGTTTTCCAGCAGGCACTCCTCCAGCATCGCCTCGGCCATCAGCAGCGTGCCGTAATCATCTGCAGCGTGGGATTGAAGAAAGTTAAAAGCAATGGAACAAGCATGAACTGGGGGTCAGAGGTCATCCATTTCTGTAGCCAAAGAAAACCTTCTCTCAGTTTATCAAAACCAGAACTCAAAGCACAGAAGAAACATTCCTGAAACGTGGTTTCTAGCAGTGGAACTAATGATTATTTAGTAATTAATTAATCAGAATAATCAATTTGATTGATCTGATTGATCGATTAATCATCAAATTAATTGATTAATCTGATGGTTAATCTGATTAATCACCAACTTAATTGATTAATCATCCTATCTGATGATTAATTGATTATCATGAGATTAATCGATTGCTGCTGATTTTTTTTTTCATTTAAGCCTGTTTTGCAAAGTTATAAATAGATTAAAAGCTGCAAAGAAGTCACTGATTTAATTATTCTTTTAAATAAAAAATAAACATTTTGTTTACGTGCATTAACATAGCATTTCTTTATCATTTGTAGCAAAGGATGCATCTGCAACAAAAAAAATGCTAACAACGTCAAAAGCTCAGACTTGACATCAAAGTTAAGGAATCATCTGTTGATTAATTTTTAGCTTTGTAAATTAATAACTGAATAGCAAAAGTTGCTTACAAGTAGAGTTCCTTCAAAAGCTAAAAAAAAATGTTCCACTTGAGTTTTGGGTAGGACAAACTTTCAAAGTTTTTTTAATCTTAAATAGAAAAAATACTGTTTGTGCAATTTTGGCTGAATTACTACTCTGAGTGTGTTGTTCTTTTAGCAGATGGTGTTTTTTGATATAAGATTAATCGATTTCTAAATTAGTTTACGATTACTTCATTAACCAATTAATCGCTGTTAATCCGATTAATCGTTTAGTGGTTTCTCTTCAGTACAGTTTCCATCTGAATCCTGCACATACAGTAAAAACTCATCTAACTCATGATATTAAGGTTTACAAAGACGGAAAAACAACCGTTCTCTGATCCAACCCCTGTCTGTGTAAACACACACAAACACACACTCCAATAAAGATTTCCTGTTTAGCTCCATCAGCCCGGGTGTGTTCTGATGCCAGCTCTTTGAGCCGTGTTTATGCTCACATATACTTGACATTTTTGCTGGTTCGTTTATCAGCACAGCCAAGGAGAAACCTATCTCTGAGGAGAAGGTGGGGGATAAACACCAGGACGTGTTTTCCTCTAAAACCACAGTGAGAAACACAGAGTTCACCCATTTACTGAACCAAATGGTGATTTACTCTTCAATTTGTTGCTACAGGCTGCCATATGTTAGTTTTCTACCTTTAGTTTTTTGTATTTATCATGTTTTCTTCTCAACTTCCAATTTCCAAATGGCTTGATTGGCTAATTTTAGCAAGAAATATGAGTTTTCTTTATATTTAAACCTCACACTTTGACGTTGTTCAAGCTTTTTTTTTTTTTTTTAAATCCTGCTAAAACCAACATTTGATCTAGAAAAACATAGAAAAATCACTATTTTCTTTTCCATAGTCTGATTTTACCTATGAGTATAGCATGTGTGCTTCTGAGGTTTATCAGTCAGCTTTATTAGTTACAGACAAACAAAACAATTCCTAAAATATTAGGTTCAATATGTAATGTAGTAAAAAGCTGACATTATGGCACTGGCTAAGCTTTTCCATTTTATAAAAACCAAAGAGAAGAACCAGCTGCATAGCCCGCGTCACGTCATTATTTAACTAAAAAATCTTTTAGTAAGTGTTTCATCCTCTTGTCTGTTACAACCTGAGCTTCTGCAAAAGATGTTTGTGCATAAATGTGTCACAAATCTGTGTTTTTGTCTCAGTATTCCTGGCCAATGAGATAGGCTCACCTGGGGTTGCTAGGTAACAGCACATTCAAATTTAACAATCGGGATTTTTTTTTAAATGGTTCTTTTACCAGACACCAAAAAACACTAACTTATTGCCAAAAAATGATGACAGCACTAAGACCCTCCTCCGGCTCTGATTGGTTGTTTCTCATTAGCACTGGGAGAAAACAGATGAGCTTAATTTTTTCACACAGTATCTGTCTCATGCTAAACTGTTGCAACATGGTAAAGAAAATATGTATTTTTAAAAAATAAAAATTACATACTGCAGTTTTACACAATACTGTGTGAACCTTTATATCTGTGAACCTTTATATCTGTGAACCTTTATATCTGTTGCTGCTATTACACCTGCATTACACGTATTTCTACAGTGGTGAATTACTGACTGAACTTTTAACCCCCCCTGTAGGGTGCTGGTTTGTTAGATCTGCCAACTTCGACACACATTACTGCAGTTTTCTTGACCTCCTTTTGGATAAACCCACCAAATATATCTTTTGAAAACTTTACCATTACTACTTTGCTCTGGGTTGGACATTGTGTAAAGGATTTCATCATCACTCTTCAGCAATGTTTAGCTCTAACATTTTCCTCCTCCTAAAAGTCATATATTGCAAAAATCAAACTTAAAGTCATTCGAATATTTTCTCTGGACTTTAGATCACAGAAATTCAACATAACCTTTTAAAGCCACAGTACACAATGACGCCAGACCTAGCAGAAACAACATGGCTGCTTTTTATTGCTGTCAGAGTTGGGCGAAGGTTTAATATATGACCACCTTAACTACCATGAAGTTCCTCTATCTGAAGCCAGCTCCTCCTGGTGCACCTTGCACACTCACTGCTGGTTCAGCAAATGAAAACCATGCAAGCGCACAGCAATACCACATTAATTTAACACCTGAGTGAACCATCGGTCCAATGTAAGCACAGCAACAGACGCCTGTAGTCAGGACACTCGAACCCATATTTACTCTGCGTAGATTACAGGTGGAGGCAGGTGCATTAGTGAAATGCCTCAGCCTTGTTTTATGAGGAGTAGAGAGAAAAGTGTGTTTGCTTTAGTTTTGTGGAATGATTTCGAGTGTAAAGGCGGAAAATTAGCAGGCTGGTGGATAAATCTGGTTTAACATTGGAGTGAGCGACAGAGTTTTCTGCTTAAACGTGACAGAGACTCTTCTTGTTTACTGTAAACTTCCAGGGAGACGTTTTCTTTCAAAGCGCAGGTTGTGATGCACGATTTTCACTGGTTTTATCTGTGTTATTTGAGGAGGAGATCTGTTTAGGAGACCTTCGACTAATCCTGTTTGGAGTCCAAGGTCCAGCTGGTGTACAGTGTGATAGTATGCTCACTGCAAAAAATACAAATCAACTCAAACAGCAGGAAATCCTTAATTTTTCTTTCAAAATTGGTTCATTTATAAAAAACTTTCTGCTTTAATTAGCAGATATCAGTGTCTGTTTTAAAACTGCTCCAATAAATCTAAATTTAAAGATGGGTGAGAACCAGGTTATTTTTCTCTAATATTTAACAGTGAACTGATCGTATTTGAGTTAATAGAGCAACCAGGAAGTGACGGGACATGCGTGCAGCGGCTTCCCAGCGTCCAGGTGCGACCCGCGGTCACTCACCGTCCTCATGGATCCGCGCAGCGTGCATCTGCTCCACCAGCGCCAGGATTTTGCCCCACTGGCACTCGGCCCGGTAGCGCTCCAGCTCCGCTTCCAGCCGGACCTGGGTGAAGGAGAGCCGGGACGCCATGGCCGCTCTGTCCCGGTGGTGGTGGTGGTGGTGGCCGTAGTCCCCGGACACGATGGGAGTAACTGCGGACTAACCAGGAGATGTTTGAGTGCGCAGGGTTGGGTGGGGTGAGGTGTCGGTCATTACTGTCCGGGCGCGGAAACAAACTAAATCCAGATTATTATGGTTTATTTATAAACGTTTAACGTAAACTTGTTGAAACAAAGACAAAATCCACTTCAGTATTTTAAAATATTGATAGAAGTTTTATTTTTTTTTAGCAAATCAATTTAAAAAGTGAAACTTAGATTGAAATACTCCAGGTTTCTTTTTCTTTAATCTTTTTAATTTTAAAGTTTACGTCTTAAACTTAAAAGAAATTGCATTAAAACAATTAAAAATATGTATTATTACACTCCGCAAAAGAGGATAAAGCACACTTATTGCTAAAAGAAGTTGTAGTTCTCTTAATGGAAAGTTGAGTGGAAGGAAAAACGTGTAATGGAAAAAGGTGAACAAGGCATATGATGGAATAATAAAGCAAAATCGATTTAAGTTTTGAGGATTGTTACTTGAAAACCAGGCCAACTTAAACTCAGATTTTTGAGTTTATTTTTAATTTTTAAGGGAAGTTTGAATTTAAAGCAACTTTTAAATTCGCCTCTCCAAATAGCAGAAAAATGGTAAAATATTTATTTATTTATTTTAATGAATTTATTTATTTATTATTTTATATTCATTTATTATTTTTGTAGCCTTTACTCAGCTGTAAATGTGCAGTTAAATGACAATAAAATCTATAACATATATAAAGTAATTTGCAGACTTCCTGTAAACATATAGGTAGATTTGTCTGATAATTATATTGATATAGTCATACGTTTTGCATGTGTTTTATAAATATAGTAGTTTAATAATAGTTTTATTATTATGATTATTAGTTTCATATTTTCTCATTTTATTGTTCCAAATTTATTAGGCTTTTTTTTTTTTACTTTTTAAGTTTGATTTCTTTTGTTTTTTTATTGAAATTAAAAACAATAACAATTTCAATAAATTTTTATTGAAATTTATTGCAGCCATGCTATTATTAATGCTTTTATGGTGTCACAATTTCTTTTATTTTGGGTCAAATAAGTACCTCTTCATAAATAAATATCAAAAAGTACTTTAACTTTTGAGTTTTTCACAATAGTGGCTCCTCCTTTCCTACTGCATGGAAACACTAGAGCAGCTGAGTAACCCAAACTGTAACTTTTCTTTTTTAATAAATAGTGCAAGCTGGCTGAGATGACTGTTTAAGGGATTTGTTGCTGCCTGACTCTTAAAATATGTGATCTTTAATGCAAAACGTAGCAGAAATTAATAATAAGGGTGGGTTAGCAAATCATTAAACTCTGGGCCGGCCCTGGCTGGCAGAGCTTGATTTGTAGCAGTGTGAAGGCGAATAAGAGCCAAGTCTCTAATCTTTTTCCCGTTAACACTTTAACTGGATCAGGCAGGGCTTAAGAAACAGCAAAGCAAAACTGTGGCTGGACACAAACAGCAGAACTATCTGCAATATAATGCCATGTTTGTAAAATAATATTGCTTATGGATGAGGGTAAAAAACGTAAAATGTTTGTCTGGCTCTCTGATCTGGGTTCTGCCTGACTGGTGGCAGGCTGACACCAGCTTGCCTCCCTTGGCTCAGATACAAGCGAATACATCTGTTAGTCTCTGCTCCATGACATGTACTTGAACTTTATGAAGCACTAGAAAGTGCAGCCCAGTTAATACCATTAAACATTAATAATAGAGGGGAGAACTCTGTGAGTAAATTGAAGGGGAATTACTGAATCTAGTTTGAATAAAATAACCACAACACAGGGAGTAAACACAAGGGAGAATTGTAATTCACTACAGAGTCTAAGTCAGCTACTGTGAGACATTAAGAGAAACCTCAAGCATCTTGAAGAGAGATTTGGCAGCGTCATTTTCTCTTGGGAAAGTTGACATTTGCGCGACATGAAAAGCGCCTGTCCGTCTCCTCAGCGGGCGTCCAACCACAGCATGATTAATCTGGATCTGGGCGCTCAGCGGCGGGTTTGCGCCCCCTGCTGACTGGAGAGCGTCACTGCGCCCTCAAAGCTTTCTGTCCGACAAAGATGTTTCACTACCTACAGGAAACCTGGCACGTCGTTTGTAGACTTTCCTGATGTAGTGAAGTGTCTTTTAGGTACCTACTGCACTAACTGGAAATTTAATCACTTTAATTATGAATAGGGCTTTTTGGTAACTTCTGGAAAGTTATTCTAGTTAATTAGAGAGAGAGATATATAAACTGCTATGCTTTGAGAAAACAACTAAGAAGTAAGCTTTTACGGTGACCCAGATTGGTCAGCAATATGCAAAAGCCACAAAACAACAACAAATGTGACAACGCAACAACAAAAGTTACAAAGCAACAACAAATGCTACAATGCAAGAACAAAAGCCTCACTGCAACAACAAAATCTACAGTGCAATAACAAAAGCACCAATACAACACCAAAAAAGTCACAATGCAACAGCAAAAACCACAACTCAACCGCGTAGAGCACAGTGTATCAGGAAAATCCACAATGAAACCTCAGAAATCACAACAAAAATTCCAACTCAACAGCAAAACCCACAATGTAACAGGAAAGGTCACAAGAGAAGTTAAACTACAACTGTGGGGTGTCAAATGTGCCAAAAGTATTTTATATTAATGCACTGAACATGTTCACTAACAATAAGTTACCATTTGGGTATATCTACGTAACTGGCAGTAGTGCTTGGGCTGGTCCTTAAATCTAATATGTTAGATTCATATTAGGGTTAAATGTCTAAGTTTGGGTAAAAAAAAAAAAAGTCAACATTTGTTCATTTTTTAAGCTTGAAATTGAGATGTTGTAATATTACAACACTGAGTCTTAGAATATTGGCCCTACTTTTCATGCCACTGCATCCCCAGAGATTTCCAAAGCAAAAAATTGCACTTTAAAAATACAGTAGAGAATGACGCAATTTGGGAGCATGAGAGGGAGAATCTGTTTTCAAAACTAATCTTTTTCACAGTTTACTAAAACTATTTACAATTTTTAATCTATTTTTCTTATCAGACACAGAAAGAGCATCATAGTTCATATTCTAAGTTTTTGGTTTGCTTGTTAGCTTAACAGTGAAGATAAAAAGCTGCTGAACAGAGACAAACGTGAAGATAAAACATTTCTACTTCAAAATCTTTTTTTTGTGAAATGTTGACTCTGAGCTTTATTTAAAAGCTTTAAAACTGCACTCACTTTGAATAATTTCAATAGTAACAGCTTCCCCTCCCAATATGGCGGAGATGTTGACGTGTCTTTCAGACGGTCTTTTAGCAATTCCGATGTTTTTAGTTAAAACAGAAACATAATATCACTTGATTTCAGGGCAATCCCGAGTTAATGTGGTTTTACTTGATTTATTCAATTGCTAAACCTCTTCGGTTAAATATTTACTAGTACATTTAACTTTTTGCAGTTTGAAACGTTGCAAGAGTTGACCGTTGGAGGAGGGAAAGTGTCTCTCTTCTGTTACGCAATCTTCGATCGTTGTTGACCAATCAAAAATGAGCTGTCGTGTCCATAACACCGTACGGGAAGCTGCTTGGTCCATTATAGTTCTCAGCGCTTACCGTCGCTAACAGGAAAGCGAGGAAACAACACCTTAGCGGTTTGCAGCGGCCACACCGACTACTTGAAAGTGAGGATTTGAGTTGGCTGTTTGTATTCACTGTGGCCGAGTAGATGCTGATTTTGTTTAGCGGGATTTTTTGTCGGGAAATAAGTAATTTGGCTAGCAAATGTGCGTGTTAGCTAACGGTAATGTTTGTTTACCCTTCCGTTGTGCATTTTACTGTAACCACATGTAAACAGGACAGAGCTGAAGTCCGTTTTTGTTTATGTTTATCATTATGATGAACAGTTATTACTAATCTTAGCCTGTTTTTTGTCAACAGGAGAGAAACGGGTTTAGTTACATGGATTTACAGAGGAATATGCATTTGTCTCCCTTGCAGGATGAGGCGTCGTGCACAGTGGGGGGGTCTGATCCTCTTCCTGTCCTGCTCTTTCCTGTGTGCTCACTCTCAGTTGTCTCCACACCAGCAGCAGCCTCCTCCTGTAGTGGGAGGCTCAGCTCAGATAACTCGCCTTGACAGAAACATGGTGCAAGACAAAGAGTGAGCAACACCCCTGAAGTCCAGACACATCGTCCAGCTCACTGGATGATGGGCCAGTTTCTGATTTTTCTCTTTCCTCTGCTCTCAGCCACATCATGGAGCACTTGGAGGGGGTCATCGACAAACCTGAGAAAGACATGACGCCCCAGGAGCTTCAGCTGCATTATTTTAAGATGCACGACTACGATGGGAACAACCTGCTGGACGGCCTGGAGTTGGCCACTGCTATAACACATGTACACAAAGAGGTAGGTGTATAAATAAATTAGGGGCTGAACAAAACAAAGCTACTATAATTTTAGACATTTGTCTGATTAGCAGTAAACTGTGTAGATTATGTTGATAAATGATTCATGCAGTTAATACATTCAAGTTGGTTTAAAGTTGCAATGTGCATTACTGCGTTTTAATTAAAAATATTTAGAAAAACATGTTTTTTTTTAATTGTTGTTTTTTTATTGATTCCCAAGGAAGCCAATTTTACAAAACACAAAATCTTGACTTTTTGTCTAGTTTCTATTGTAAATATCTTAGTAGACTTGAAATAAGACAAAACTGGCTTACCGTACAAGTAACATTTCTGCAAGATATAAACTTATATTCGTTAAAAAGTACTAGATCCACTGGCAGATTATTTAACTTATAACAAGATATTTATACATTTAATATAAAAAAACACCTTTGTCTGTGAACACTTAAGAAGTTTTCTACCAAAACTTTTCAAGTGGCATCGTTTTAA
This sequence comes from Poecilia formosa, assembly GCF_000485575.1. NCBI lineage: Eukaryota > Metazoa > Chordata > Actinopteri > Cyprinodontiformes > Poeciliidae > Poecilia > Poecilia formosa. The sequence continues at coordinate 356,761 of NW_006800369.1, forward strand.
CTTCCTCTGGTTCATATTTATTAAAGGAATGCTGTGATATTGTACTTTCAGGCAAGAAAATGTTTATTTTCCTACTTAAAATAGGAATTAAATTATTTGTTGTCATCTTGAATTCCTAATATTGCATTAAAAAGGCTCAAATAGCTCAATAACATGTCTAGAATGTGCCAATTTTAAAAAATGTGATTAATAATCATCAGATTTATCAGTTAGGAGTTTGACCCCAGAGTCATAACGTCAGCTCTGAGCCCTTCTGTCTGACGACTGATCAGTTCTTTAAAGGAAAGTCGCCTGAAATTTCTCCAAAATGATGCAAGATTAAAACAATTTTATAAATCTGTATCGAGTACTTAACTTTTCTGTCCTGATATTAAAAAATTAAATAAACCTTTCCTGTTCTGAATCGCAGGAGAGAGGGGAGAACAGCCAGCCAATGAAGGAGGAGGAGCTCATCGCGCTAATCGACGAGGTCCTGAAGGACGACGACAAAAACAATGACGGGTACATCGACTACGCAGAGTTTGCCAAATCGCTGGAGTAGATCGCCTTGCTGTTTTCTTTGTTTCCAATCCTGGAGGAGAATCCTGAATGAGGGGAGAGGCGGCAAGCTGCTCCGTCTTTCACAGAAATCAACTTTGTAATTTACAAAGCTTGTGACAGTTCTTTCATACCAGATGGAATGTAATTCCACTGAATTACAAAACAGTAGCCTTTGTACCCTGTTTTTGTAGATTGTGCCATTTTTAAAGGGTCAGTTTAGCCAAATTATTTTTTTATTCAGACTTTAGCGGTCTCTACGCTACGTGTTTTCTACCAAAGTACGCTAGCCAGCCACTGAACTGCAGTAAACAAACCGATGAAGTAGTTTGGTTGAACTGACCCAACGGACCAGTTCATTTCAAACTCATACGCCCTATTTTAACTTAAATTCAACACACCAGCTGTTTGAGTCTCTACATTTAGGACCAAATGATTCCTTGTGAAGATAATTGGGTAAATATGTCATTCCCACGGCAACAGATTAGATTAGGTCGTCAGAGAAAGAAGGGTAAACCTTGTTTAAATGACGAGCTAGTAGCGCCCCCTTCTGGTCAGCCGGAGGACGCACGGCTCTTCATCAGTCGCAATAGGAATGTAAAGCAGAGCTGCATCAGATTCTGCGACACTGAATAAGCTAGACTGGAAGCACACTGGCAGACTCTTCTGCAGGCTGGAGTTTCAGGAAAGCACTTGAATGCAACACGATTCCTTCAGATGCTAGCTGCCTTTTTTAAAACGCTCAGTTCACACGCATCAAATCGGGTTTGTTCAGTCCATCTGCGTTTGCTTCATATGTATGAACCCTATTTTTTTTTGTTTTTTTTGTTTTTGCCAACCAGTGTTGATTCTTCAATCGGCTCTGATTGTGGAGAGAAATGACGTAAAGGTCAGGAAATGTAACTCTGGAATGTGAAAAGAAAACGGTTCTCTCTGTTACTTTAAGGTAAATTATGTTTGGTTCTGGTAGATTAAACTCATGAAATCAAATTTATTCTCTGCTCTGCTTGGTTTTTTGTGTGTGTGATTTTTATTTGAATTTTTGGGGCTCCTTTGAAGTTCCTACGGAAAACAAGCATGCACACACCTCCAAATTGCACATAAGTTGAGCTGTGCTTGTTGCTATTTAATTGCAATTGTATCTACCAAAGAAAAACTTTTAGTGATAAGGATAATAGAAAATGTTCAAGGGGGTAACTAATGAGTTTTATAATTTGATTTTAAATTCTAGCTCTAATGTGTAATTGGCTTACAGGGATCAGTGAAAACAAAGATTTGTTACATTTATATTGGCATAAATGTAACAAAATCAACCTTCTCACCTTAAATCTGCTGCACGATAAGCAAAACCTGTTGAAATGAAATTATTCATGTACTTATTAGCAGGATATCAATGATTGTGCAGCTTTTAAAGTAAAAAATCTGTTTCTTTGCCTGCAAAAATTTTTCTTCTGCACAGAGGAATGTCAGATTTACTGTCAAATGGTGAATGCTGAAACTCCACAGACAACTCAATAACAAAACATAAAATAATGAAAAACATCCGCATTTTAGATCATGCAGATCTCAAAATGATCACTAGAGGACAGTAGCTTCCTCAGGTATTTAGAACTTATGAATCAGAAAATCTTGCTTTCAAATAAAGATGTATTTAGTTTTTATTCTGGCTTTATTTAGGAAAAATCGACATGTACAACAGGTGGGCTACAATGGAGGAAAATTGGAGCCATAAATTTTATCCAAAAGAAAAAAAACATTTGAAATTGAAAAATTATTTTAAAACTAGAAACTTGAAATAGTTTGATTTTTTTTTCAGTTTCACATTCTTTTGTTAAATTTTATATTTTTCTTTACAACTGAAAAATTCTTTTGAAACAAAAAAATCATTTGAGTCTGAAATTTTTTTAAAAGCAAGAAAAAAAATTATCTGAAAAATAATTTTTAACATTTGTTTCAGTTTCACATCTTTGTTCTCAGTTTTAAAACTTTTTTCAGTTTCAAAAATATTTTTCAGTTTCCAATTATTTTTTCTTTTCATTTTTTTTTCCAAACTGAAATTATTTTTGAAACTAAAACAAAAATTATCTGAAATGGAAAATCTTTTTTGAGTGAATAAAAAGATTTGAAACTGAAAAGAACTTTGAATCTGAAAAATAGTTTTGAACATTTTCTCAGTTTCAAACTTTTTTCAGTTGAAATATATATATTTTAAGTTTTGACTCATTTTTCAGTACCAAAATAATTTTTCACTTTAAATTCTTTTGCTTTTGAACTTAATTATTTTGAAAATGAAAAAAATGATTGAAACTGGGGGAAAAATTAAAGTAAAAAACAAATAAATTAATAATTAAAAGTGATTCTCCCCCTTCCACGCCCCAATTTTGAAATTCTTTTCAGCTTCAAAGTTTCAGAACTTTTTATTTTCAGTTTCAAAATAATTTTTCATTTTCATTTTTTTTCTTTTTAAATAATCTTTATGGCCCCAATGTAGCTCCGTAGGTATCCCCGTCCCTTCCTAGCTCCAGGGGTTGGCCGTCTCCAGCGGCTGCATGGAGCCCAGGGGGAACATGGGTGACGGGAGGTTGGTTCTCAGCGAGCCGTACCAGTCGTCGTGCTGCCGCTGCGGCGCTGGCTGTGGCGGGCTGCTGGGACACGGACAGCGGCTGACTTGGGTTTGGTGGCGGGAGTACGGCCCGGGCGGCAGCATGGAGGACAGGTGGGGGATGTGGGCTAACGGCTGGGGGTAGTACTGTCGAGGCATGCCGGCCATCAGCGTCCTGTGGCCCGTCATCACACCCACCGGGAAGACCTTCTGGGAAGCCCGCTCATGTTTGCGCTGTTTGGCTCTTCTGTTCTGGAACCACACCTGCCGAGACAAGACAACAGTAGCTGCGTTTTAATTAACCATCTATCTGTGCAAATTTAAATTACGAAAATAAATTAGCTTAATGGAAAGACGCCAATTTTGAAATAACACGTCATGTCACATGAGTCACGTGATCAACAGCCGGATGTTACTGCTGGCAAAAAACGACGAAGAAGACCACAGGAAGTAGTAAGAGGATGATGGTTTGTTTGTTGATTTCAGATCGATCACAGCATTTAACAGTTAATAATAATTTTTAAAAATCATGTACTATAATTTCCCCAAAACTCTGCATTTGTAGCCGCTCCCAAGTATATGGAGTTTGTTGCTCCAACGATTGTTTCTACTGCTATTTTTAGAAGCAGTAGAAACCCTAATGGAAGTATAAAAACTTACAAAATGTGAATTTTGTACCCTAAGATTTAGTATTTCCTTATCTGTAAAACTTATACTAAAGTATGACTTCACAAGATGCTGAAAATTTCTCTTTTTAATTTTTTGTGTTGGAATTCTCATACAATTACTACTTCATTCTTCTGATATTATCATTTTATTCTTGTATTGCTACCACTGTGTTCTGGTAATATTATGCTTTTATTCTCGTATTATTTTGACTCTATTGCCATATTATTTTTATAATATAATGAATTTATTCTTGTAATTATCAAAAAAAAAGAAAGATTTTTTTGGCCCTAATATGTTGCGGTAGAGTATTAAGCTCACCTATACAAGCTGTAACACATGCCTGTTAAACAAGATGGCTGACACTTTGAACTATGGAAACCCAAAGTGTGCATTGGTAAACATTTTCCAATTGATAAAATTGATTGCGGACCTGTGGACCAAACGTTGCTGCACCTGAACTCGGAGATGAATTTGTTGAATAAATTCAGGCTCTTTCTTTGTCCCACCTGTATGCGAGCCTCGTTGAGTTTGGTGATGCGTGCCAACTCCTCCCTGCAGTAGATGTCTGGGTACTGGTTCTGCTGAAAAGCTAGCTCCAGCTGTTCCAGCTGTTTGTGGCTGAAGGTGGTGCGGTGACGCCGCCTGGCGGGGGACGGGTAGGCTTTGCCCCCCCTGCAGAGGCCAGCGGCCATGGAGGTCTCTGACGTCGCTGCTTTCCGCCCGGGCTCACCTATATCTGCTTTCATATGCAAAGGTGACTGAGGCTTTGCCTGGAAAAGACCTTCATTTTTACTGGAGACAATTCTCCAGCTCCAATTTCTTGACTTCCTTGGCGAATAAGGAACAATAAAAAAAAAAAAAAAAACACAACAACCTTCAGTTGTATGAGTGCAAATCACCAAAAAGGAGGGATTAGAGTGACTCAGCAACCTGAGAGCCGCGGAGATTTGGCTGCCTAAAGACAGGCTCGTGAGAAAAAGATACCAGAAACTGGAGGATTTGACCAAGATTATGTCCACAATCACTGATGAAGGCGCCAATCTGTGGAAATGGGGGAGTGAGGCGTCTGTTCACATCACTGCTTCTGTTGCTTAGTCTAACATTTAGGTTGATTTTTCAAAATATATTCACTAATTTTCATTTTTAAGAACAAAACCCAACACAATAGAAGACGAAAGTTACATATTCTCATCATTTTATAGTGGACAAGAGTTTCCATATGCATCTATCAGTCTTGTATTCCAAAATAAGCTTCCTCCACCCAAAAACAGTAGACGGCTTATTGGAAATAAAATATTCTTTCAAGCATAAAAGGTTAGAATATCATACAATTTAGACTTAATGTTTAGATTTTAATTGGGGTGCAGTAGAAAACTGCTGGTAACAACAAAATGAGAGTGTATTTCTGGAAAAAAGTGTCAGTATTTCTCTTAAAGTAACTGAAATTCAATGTCCTTACCAAAAACTGATAGAATTACGACCTAAAATAGTTGAAAACATTGATGATTTCTACAAATAAATCAGTTGGAACCAACAGTTTACATTCTAATTTAGCTGAACGCTTACAAACTAATTAGTTAATTCCATAAAATGGTCACAGTGAACCAGAACTTTCACATTTAGGGTCAAACCAGTTGTTGTTAGTAGCACATTTATTTGCTTTTTGACCAACCTGCGCTGGAGCTCACTGTAGCCATGTCAGAGTAAAGTTCTGCAAAGTCCTGGTGGCTCCTTGGTGTTGCACCTGCAGCCTTTACCTGGGCCATCGCTGCAGCTCTGCATCCCAGCAGAGACGCTCAGTCAAAATTAAAGTCCTGCGTCCCTCCCATCTCGCTTCCTTCACTCAGCCTGTGGGAGCCAATAGGAACTGGGAACCAGCATCACTGGAATGAAAGGAACCAGTTACAGTTACTTAAGAGTTACTCTTTTAGAAAAAATACATTATTCTGGGAGTAGTTTTACTTTATTCTGCTTTTCTACTCGAGCAACATTACTCTGAGAAAACACTTCAGAATAAAACTCAGAGAATCTTTAACCAAATAGAAACACACAATTTATGTCAGAGTGAGACTTCTTGTTTGCATAAACAAGCTTTATTGTATTTTCTATCTTGTGGTCATTTTGAGGACAACCAAATATACAGGATGGGTTATATCATCATCTTGGTGAAAAGTTATTTGTAATTTTGCTTTGTTACTTATTTCAGGTGTACTAAGGTATTTTCATTAGCACCTACATTTTAAAAAAACCTGATACGATGTTGTGTTTTTGCAGTGCGGATGTTTTTGTTTAATAGTGTTGGATCTGTTGGGTTTTTCTACACTTTTGGATAAAACTGGCTTATTACATAACCTGATGAAGACGAGTTTATTTTTACAGTGACTCAAACTACTGCAGATGAATTAAATCACTGCATTTAAACTCATAATGTCAACATAATGACTTTATAATGAGAATATGCTCGTCTTTTTTAGGGACTTCAACCATTTTAAACATTTGGTTTAAGGTAAGTCAGATTCTTATATTTGAAAGAAGAAGACACACTGTGTGACCACCAGGTGGCGCTGTTTGATCAGCTTGTGGCAACCAAATGAAAAGGCACATCTAGGAAATGCTGTTCAACCATTATTTTGGAAGAGGATGTGAGGCGGTGAGTGTGAAGAGTCATGACAGGGCTGCAGAGCGGCAGCTGGTGCTCAGCATGAAGCATTTCACCATGTAATGCACCAGCAGCACAAACTTCTCCACGTGTGCGGCCCTTTAAATTGTTTTTGCTTCTGCTGTCTAGTCACCTGAATGTTTTCATATCAAACAATCTGAATAGAAAAGATAACCTGAGTAAACACAGGAAGTAGTTTCCATATTATGATTAAGGATGAAACGATTAATCGGTTTAATTGCGATTAATCAATTATTGAAATAATCATCAAGTAGTTAACAAAAAATCTTAAGTATTTTTGGTCTAATTCCTAGAGCAAGTATGTTAGTACACTTGAAAAAGGCAAAACTAATTTACAAGCAACATTTCAGCAAGATATAAAGGTTTCAGAAAATAATTTCTTAATATTGATGAAAAACTTGTTCCAAATGTCGTATTATATGTGAAATAATCTTCCAGTGGAACAAGGATTCTTTCATTAATCTTAAGGAATTATTTACTTAAAACAATCTCCTACATCTTGCTGAAAAGTTACTTTTCAAAAGTTAGTTTTCCTTATTTCAAGTGTACTTAGATACAATTTTTGACAAACTAGACCAAAATTAGTTGGTAAGATTTTGTGTTTTTACAGTGCAGCAAATGATTAATCGTTATCTACTCAAAAAAAGCCTCTTGCTACAAACCCCCAAGATATTTAGAGCAGCAATTGAGCCAAAACTGTACAAAATATATAATATATACATTTTGCATTCAAGATAAAAACATATTTGTATGTTTAACCAAAACTACTCAACTTCACCTCATACAAATTTACTAGAGGAATGTGAAATTTTTGCATTTTAGTCAATGAGGTGTATATATTTTTATTTAAAAAGGGAGTGGAATTATTTGTTAATTTGCATATTTTAATTTATTTATTATATTTCACAGAAATGACTAAAGTGGATGAATGAACAATATGTTGAATGTGCCTTTTTAGATGATTAATCGATTAATTGTAAGAATAATTGATACATTGATCGATTACTAAAACAATCAGTTTATCAGCATCTTTTAATGTATTTTTAATACTGTATGAAAAGGGTTATGTGATTTAATGAAAATTTTGTTGAATGTATCATTTTTAAATCCAATTAATTGTTTAATCGTCAACATAATTGATAGATTAATCGATAACTAAAATAAATTGCAACCCTAATTGGCTTAGGCTCGAAAAAGCCTTATATGGTTAAATTAAAAATCTGTTGAATGTTCCAGTTTTAAAATACAATAATCGCTTAATCATCTGAATAATGACCGATTGCAGTTACTAAAACAATTGTTAGTTTATTTGCATCTTTTAGTGTATTTTTAATATTGTATATAAAGGCTTATGTGGTTTAATAAAAAAATCTGTTGATTGTGCCATTTTTAAATTATGATTAATAGTCAGAATGATCGATTAATCGATCACTAAAATAGTCGTTAGTGGCAGTCCTAGTTGTATCTAAACTCTTGCTTCCTCTTTGGGTTTGTGTAGAACTGCAGAGGTCCGTGTGACTCACTGGGAGCAGAAATCAGACTCGAAACGTAGACAGGAAACGTGTCAGACAGCAGATTGCAGCTCTCCCTCGGACCAGAATCCTCGCCAGGGAAGTGAAACAGACAATACTCAGCGACTGAATGACCTATTGAGGTAGCGGGCTCGCAGGAACGCCTGTTACATATTAATTCTCTGGTTGAAACGACAAATGACCCTTGAGACTGAACAAACGTCTTGAGAAAGTCCCTGCCTTGTTTTCTGGTTCTTTGCGGGCGAACATCTAATTTGATTCCTTGTGACAGCCTGTGAGGGCCAAGTCCTGTGTGTGTGTCGTCAAAGAGCCCCCGTCCTGCCTGCACTGTGAGTAATTGTGCGCACGCTGCTGCCAAGCTCGCTACGCGTCTTATATTCTGCTCACATGTTTCCTGTCCCAGACAACGACTCGACCACAATCCCCCAAGCCCCTCAGACAAGAAAAAACCCAAGAAGACGGCATGACTATGGTTCTGTTTAGACTTCTGGGAGAATTAAAGCTCCAAAAAACACACAAATAAATCAAACTTTTGAAGGTTTGAATTATACATAAAGGAAGAAAATCAACTCACCCGGAACGTTAGCTGGAGATAGGCACCAGCACCCCTCCCGACCCCACTGAGGGACAAGGGTGTTCAGAAAATGGATGGATGGATGGAAGAAAATCAACAATGCTTTTCACCTTTACACATTAAAATCCAAAATGTGTAGCGTGTGAATATACAACCCCAATCCCGATAAAGTTGAATCATTGTGTAAAACATAAATAAAAACAGATTATGATAATTTGCAAATCTGTTCCCACTTATATTTAATTGAATTCACGACAATGATAAGATATTATTGCTCAAATTGATAAACTTTATTGGGATTTTTGCAAATATTCACTTATTTGGATTTTGTTGCTTGTGTCCCATATGCTGCATCAGTTTCTAAAAGAGTGATTTGTAAAACTACATTTAAGTTTTTTGTTGAAACATTCCCAACCCGTTACCTAGCAACCCAAGCTGGGTTTGGTCAGCCGGTTTTACCGCTGTATGTGCTGTACAATGGCTGCTGGAAAAGACAAGTGTTTTATTGTTGACTTACAATCCTGAAACCACTTCCTGCATTCTTGTTGGTTGTGCAGAAGGCTCCATTTCTGCTTTTCAAAGATGTACAGTTGTATAATTTGTATGAGTTTAAATGTTGAGTTAGAGGGCGTGGCCAGCAATAGCTTATTTGAATTTAAAGGCCCTAAAACTGCTCATTGGAGGCCGGGCTGACCTGACTAGAATTTCATTATCTAAGAATGATTTTGTGCAAAAAAATGTAGTGAACGTGTTTTGTATAGGCCATAGACCTATCCCAACAAAGGTCACCTTAAAAAAACCTTACTAATCCCAAAGGAAATTAAATGTTATCCTAACTCATATAATCCAAGTACCTTCAAAGAGTCGTTGCAGACGGTGATGCTCTGGGAAGGAAGAATCTCCAGCAGCAGTCAGTCTAGCAACTAATCTATAAAGGCCTCTGTCCAAAGACAGTTGATGTCATGACATGCTAAGAGCTCAATTTTCAGGCAGGAGAGATGATATTTTACAGTCTTATGTCCTAGATGACGCCATCAGGGGTTTGCCTCTTTTAATCTCTCTCTGGAATTATGGTTAGAAAGCTAAGAAGGAAGATGTTGGAGTAGAGGATATCTATCTTGGAAGAGATGGTTTGAACTTCCTCCTTCTCTCTCATCTTGTCACGGTTATTACATCTTAACAACTATCTGAACGTAAATAATACGAGTAAAAGTCCTTCCAAAATAGGTGGCTATGCAAAAAAGCAGCTCTGTCCAGCAGGATGGGTTATTCATTGACATCTGTTAGGAAAGAGGAGTAAACATGCAGTGACACACGTTCAGACTTTAAGACAATTCAGCATCAGATGTGTCACACTGATCTACTTCCTGTCATATTACCATAGCCTGCGATTCAGAAACCGGTAAAATATGAAAAATGTGACTCAGTGAGCATGTGTGCACACATAAACACTGAGCAGAACCCAACGCCTGTTACAGTGTAAGGAAAAAACATGCAAGTCATATTATCCTGGGTGCTCAGTTTCAGGGGTTGTGCATGCACAAGTGCCCCGGTGCACACAGGCCTCTGCCTCTGAGTGGCTCCGGCTGGGCCCAGTATGGACACAGAGGAAATTCTTCCTCCCATTTTCCCGGGACTGAACTGGGAGTGACCTGGTTGGCAGACAGACAGCCCCAATGGAAGGAATGCAACCCAACTCCCCCCACCAGCTCACCCTCCGCGCCCCATCCAGCCAGTAAGCTGGCCCAGCTGTGAGAGAAACATCCAGCATGTGGGGTGGAGAGGCTTTTGCATCAGCGTTAGATCAAAATTATTTTCTTGGGGGGGAAATGTGTCTGTGTTGTTTGTTGGATTTTTGTCAGATCTTTATGCGAAGAGCCCAAGATGTCATGTTACAAAAACAGAAAAAAGGAACTGAATCTGAGTCTAGAGCAGGGATGTCAAACTCCAGTCCTCAAGGGCCGCTGTCCTGCAGTTTTTAGATGTGCCACAGGTACAAAACACTAGAATGAAATGGCTTAATTACCTCCTTCTTGTGCAGATAAGTTCTCCAGAGTCTTGTTAATGACCTAATTATTCTATTCAGGTGTGGTGCTGCACAGGCACATCTAAAGGTTGGAGGGCAGAGGCCCTCCAGGACTGGAGTTTGTCACCTGTGGTCGAGAGCAATGTTTCTCTACCCTGGTCCTCAGCGCCCCCCTGTCCTGCATGTTTTCGGTATTTCCCTTCTGCCACACACCTGAATTGTATCGCTGGGTGATTAACAGGCTTCTGCAGCACTTGATGGTCAGGCAATCATTTGAATCAGCTGTTCTGGAATAGAGGCATATCTAAAACATACAGAGCAGGAGGGGGGGGTGAGGACCAGGGTTGAGAAACACTGCTCCAGAGGAATGTCAAAGACTAGAGCTGAAACGATTAATCACGATTAAGCTGATAAATCACGATTAATCGATTATTGAAATAATTGTCAGCTAATTTAGTTGACGACGTGAAAGGTTGACCCTTTGAACGTGACGTCACAGTCTCCAGAACTCCGCCATGACGGATGTCAAAACAACCAATGCGTTACAGATACCACACATCTGTAACCTAATATGGCTTTTATTTAGTTGATTTCACTTTAGAAATGGTGCAGGGTGCTTTGTGGTCGGCTGCACAAACTGACAAGGATGCAAACCAAACTTTTTTTATTTTATAACTTTTAATGAGGAAAGATGCGGCAGTGATGGATATCAGCCGTCAATCATAATGACTGTCAGCCCTCGGTGTAATGGCGGATTTGCAGCGAACACGTTTTACAAGGTAAGAAGATTAACGTTCATATGTTTGTAAGTATGATTATAGAAAGATATTAAACATCGCATTGTGGAGAAGGCGTGGCCAGTGATTGGTAACCATGGAGACAGTGCCTCACCGTAGCCTAGCATGCATGAAAAAAAAGGTTAGCATCTCGTCTTTTGTATGATTTTAATGCTGCTCCGGTGTAAAGGGGAAACGCCGTTTATGACATAGTGCTATAAATCATGTGGTCTGAATTCAGTCAAAGTCGATAATTTGATCAACACGTCAGGAAGGAGGAGGTACGGGTCGGTTTCTAAGCTAGCTGCTTCCAACTTCTGTAAATCCCGCCATCTGTGAGCCCAACCAGGTGTGTTACGTTCACAGATAAATCAGTTGGACTCAAACAAGTAGAAGCCACGAATAAACTGGCAAAAGTAACTTTGGAAAACATTTTCGGTTGTCCTGTTAAATACTGTCATCCCTCACTTCCTATCTCCGTCATGGCGCCTCTAATGATTAAGTGATGTAGTTGTAAAGGGTCAATAAAGAATCAAAAAAGGGCCATGCAACAAAAATGCAACGTGTCAAAACTGTTCAAAAAAATATAAACATTTTGCATTTAAGATTAAAAACATCTTTGTCTGTAAGCCAAAAACTCCTTGAGTGGGAGTTTTAACTTTACTTGGTTAAAATTCACTAAAGAAATGCAATTGCATTTAAGGCAATTAAAAAATTTATATTTTTTACTTAAAAAGAATTTGAATTATTTGTTTATTTGCATCTTTCATTGTTTTATATATATAAAAAAAGGCTTAAAGGGTTAATGAAAAAAATCTGTAGATTAGCCAAAAATGTGTCTTTGTTGTTAGTTGGCCATCAGATTTTTATACAGACTGAAGAGCCCATGCTGTAATATTACAAAAACAGTAAAAGAGCAGAAAAACGTCACTGAATCTGAGCCCAGACAAATATAAAAGACTAAGGATTAATCACGATTAATTAAATTAATCGTGATTAATTGATTACTGAAATAACCGTCAACTAATTTAGTAATCGATTAATTATTAACTTTAATATAGACTCAGAAAAAGGCCATTTGCTGAAAAAAACAACATACTGAGAAAAGTAATTCACAAAATATTGTACAATATTTATATTCATCTTGCATTTAAGGTTAATAAAACCTTTGTCTACAAATAGGTTTTAGTCAGAACTAGTTGCATACTTTTAACTTCATCTGGTTCAAATTTACTAAAATCTACTGTCATTGCATTTTGAGCAATAAAATGCTTATTTTCTCATTTTAAAAAATGAATTCAATTATTATTTTTTTTGCATATTTAATGTAGTTCTTATATTGTATTAAAAAGCTTCAGTGGTTATGTGAAAAAAACTGTAGAACATATCACTTTCTAAATATGATTAATCATGAATATTCAATACAATAACTGAAATAATTGTTAGTTGCAACACTTAAAAAGGTTTTTCATTTAAGATTAAAACATGTTTTAGCCAAAGCTTATCAAGTTTTATTAGCTACAACCAGTTCATATTTACTAAAGGAATACTGCAATATAGTTTAGGCAATAAAATGTTTATTTTCTTATTTTAAAAAGTAATTTAATTATTTGCTATTTGCATATTGTAATGTATTTCTCACATTGTATAAAAATGCTTAAATAGTTTAATGATAAATCTATAGAATGTGCCATTTTGTAATATGATTAATCAATTAATCGTCAGAATAATTGATAACTAAAATAATTGTTTGTTGCAGCCCTTAAAAATATTGAAACTTTGCATTAAAACACTTTTGTCGGTAAACAGGTTTTAAACAGAACTGTGATATTATATTTTGGTCAATGACATGTTTATTTTCTTTTTTGTTTATTTGTAATCTCAAACTGTATTAGCTTTTTTGGTGGAAATGTACTTTCTACAATGGATAGATAGATGTTATACAAAACAGACAAAGCAAAAATGACAAAAAAATAATGCTTTCAAAGAAAATCTGGATTTTTACTCTCTGTCCTGTTTTCTCATCCTTTTCAACCATTACAAGTATTATTTGGACGTTTTTCGTCGTTTTGGTTGCTTGATGTGCCTTGAGCTGCTCGCCACACCTGCTGCTCAGGTGTTTTACAACCTGAAATCTTCCCACCTGTCCTGCAGAGTTTTGGGCTGGCGTGCCGGATGAAGTGAGAACCATTATGACTCAGCAGCTCCGCCCTGCATGGTACTCTGTGTTCTTTTCTGATGAAACTCAACGCATCTTGAAGGCGATATTACCCCAGACGCTGGGAATCTCATCTTGCCCAGCTAAAGATACAAAGCCAACGCAGACAGGCCGGAGCTGGACAGGTTGTCCTCTGGTGCTGCACATGCAAAGGCGATAAAAATAAATCAGCAAAATGCACCGTCGCTTTGTGTGTTCCACTTTAATTTAAGCGTGACTCAACCAGGCAACCCGAGCAGGACTGGAGTGCTGAACATTGTGGGAAAAGTATCTTCTCTTTCTACAGAACTCAATGCGTTTTATTGTTTTACACAACACATCAATGCAATGATTATTCTGACGTGATTGAGATCACGGTGGCGTGTGGAAGCTTGCCCCGACTGCGGTCTGTGAGATTTGACTGTCTGGCGAGGCGGATTTCTGAGAGCTGTCCTCCTCCAGACTCCCCTCGGCGGTGTCTGCTTTCCCCCTCGACAGCATTTTGCTGGCTCCGCCGGCCTGCTGCGGTCCTCCAGGGCGCTCCTAGACATGATAGCTGGAAGATTATCCACTGTTACACAGGGACGACCTGGAGGAGGGAGGGAGCGGAGCAAAGGTATAATTATCGTCTTTCTACATCTCTCTCCACACCTTGGTTTCCTAACTCTGACTCTCATGATCCCTGCATGATTCAGCCAGGCAACCCGAGCAGGACTGGAGTGCTGAACATTGTGGGAAAAGTATCTTCTCTTTCCACAGAACTCAATGTGTTTTACTGAGTTTTACACAACATATCAATGCAAATAGTTAGTAACTGTGAACTGGAACGAAAATAACCAAACAGAAAATCTTACCAAATATTTTCAGTCTATTTTTTTTGTGTGAATAACTTAGTTCACTTGAAATAAGACAAAACTAACTTAAAAGTAACTTTTTAGCAATATGTGAGAGCTACTTTTAAATCAATAATCCTTAGTTATTTATTTAGAAATTTTTTCACTTCTAAGAAGACATTTCCCACATAAATGAATGAATCCTACAGTCAAACTGTAGGATTAGTTTACCAGTGAGCCTGTTTTAAGGAAATAATTTTTTTTAATATTGCTGAAATGTACTAGCTCCATTGGCAGATTATTCCTCTTAAATCTTTTTTTACCATGTTATAAGTGGAATAATCTGCCAGTAGAACTAGAACTGGGTTGCTAGGCGACCGGCTGGTCTTGGGTGGCGTTGCTAGGTAACGATTTTGAAATAAATTAAACAATCTGCCAGTGGAACTGGAACTTTTTCATCAATATTAAGGAAGTTTTGACTTAAAATAAGCTCCTATATCTTTCTGGAAAGTTACTTAATTGTAAGTTAGTTTGTCTTATTTCAAGTATACTCAGATATTTGCAGTAGAAACAAGAAAAAAATAGTTGGTAAATTTTTAGTTAAAACATGTCTATTTTTAATTCAGTAGGTAGAAAATCCAGAAATTTAAGAGTAAAAGCTGAAATACTTTATAATAAAGTTATTCAAGCAAAATTAAACAGTACAAATCCTCCAAAAAGTATTTTTTCCCAAAACAGTTACTAAAGTAATTGTAGCTGGGTAAATGTAACTAGTCACTACCCATCTCTGTTCCTGGGTGTGTTGAGGAATCTGTGTAGTATCAAGTCCAGTGTTCCTTTTAAACACTGTGGTATGTTATTCAACCACATAGATTCCCTAATCTAGATTGTGTAGGTTCTGAAAAAAGTGAGTATTTACATTTTTGCGTAGAGACAGGGGGCGGCTCGTACGGGAACATTGTGAGTTTGGTAGGCAGAGCAGAAAGCCTCTCAGTGTTTGAGTCTGCTTGTGGTCGAGTCTTTTTTGCAGCAGGAAATGACCGAACTTGACACACAGGCTAAAAATAATGCCTGTTGTTAAGGGAGAACAGAGCCAGAGAAGCAGCAGAGTACAGAAAATATTATTTCAATAAAAACCACAAGCCCCAAAAGCACCCGCCTCTTTTTCAGATGAAAGCCCAGCTCGAGGAGGAGGGGACGTAAAGATTGGGTGTTGGTGAGAGGGCAGTGCTGGTGGTTCTGTTTTACCATCTTCCTCTGAATTCACTCCGTTACCAGGGAAAAACGCGTGGCCACTTGGATCAGAGCTGCCTGGCAGTTCCGCACTGCAAAAACACAAAGTCTGACCAAGAGTTTTGGTCTGGTTTCTAGTGCAAATATCTTAGCACACTTGAATTAAGACTAAAATAATTACAAGTAACTTTTCAGTAAAATATACAAGCTTGTTTTAAGTCAATAATTTTTGAATACAGAAGAAAACATTTTTCCCAAACGCAAGAGTAACATGATAATTAGCTTAAAACAAGCGCCCATATTTTGCTGTAAAGTTGCTTGTAATTTAATCTTACCTTAATTCAAGTGTACTAAGATATTTGCACAAGATACTAGACAAAAAACATCCTTAACATTCATGAAAAAGCTCTAGTTCCATTGGCAGATTATTTCACTTATAACATGGGAAAAATGAACTGATCTGCTAGAGGAACTAGTACTTTATTATCAATATTAAGGAATAATTTACTTAAAACAAGGTCCTATATCTTCCTAAAAAGCTACATGCAAGTAGAGCTGCAACTTAGCAATCAATTATTTTATCAATTATTCTGATGATTCATTGATTAATTGGATAAAAAAGGCACATTCTGATTTTTCATTTTACCACTATTAGGTTAGTGGTTAAATGGAAATAGCCACTTTAAATAAGAAAATAAAAATTTTATTGCATAAAAAAGCATTCCTTTAAAAATTCTGATCCAGGTGAGGCTAAAACTACAACTTGATCAATTTTAGCTAAACATTTACATATTTAAGCTCTCTCTCTCTCTCTCTCTATACATATATATATATGTATAGATAGATTGATAGTACAGTTTTAGCTTAATTATGGCTCTGAATATGTTGCTTTTTTCACCAAATTGCCTTTTTTGAGTCTGTATACTTCAGTTAATGATTAGTTGGTTACTAAATTAGTCTACAATTATTTGCCTAATCAATTAATCACGATTAGTCGTTTCAGCTGTAGTCTTTCATGTTTCTCTAGACTCGGATTCAGAAACTCTTTTCTGCTCTTTTACTGTTTTTGTGACATGACATCACAGATTCTTCAGTCTGTATAGAAATCTGAGGGCTAGCCAACACAGACACTTTTTTTTTTACTAAATTAGTCTACGATTATTGTAATAAACGATTAATCACAATTAATCGTTTCAGTGCTAGTTGTAAGTTAGGTTCAGGTTCTGTAGAACATCAGCAGTGGAATCTGGACCAGCAGTCCTTCGTCAGATTTTGTTTCTGCAGTGCACCCCCCCTCTTGCTGCTGCGTAACCGTCGCGCTGCCAGGCTCCACGTACCCCTGGCACTCAGCGGCGCCCGGGCTAAGAATGGAGCGCTCCTCCAGCTCACGCAATGTGGTGTGGCAGAAATTTCCTGCAATAAAAACCGTGATTGGGAAGATCCGAATGAAACCTGCGAGGAAGAAGAGGAGGAGGAGGAGGAGGAAGCTGGGTGGGGAGCGGGACGCCCCCCCAGTTGTCCCTGGCTAACCTGCAGCCTCCTCCTGGTAAAAAACACGTTTTGGCCTCATCTATGTTCTCTCACACTCTGTGTTTCACCCTCGCCCCCGTTTTCTTGTTTTTTTTTTCTTCTCTGAATCCTGTTTTCATTTAGCACATGGCAGCGCTCCATCCAACTCCTCAGTTTCCCAAACCAAAAAGCTATTTCCTGATTTCCTCCCTCATTCATGTAATTATTCTGCTGGACTTGGGATCCTGGTGCTGCCTTTTTATTCCCAGCTCAGCCTTTTCTGAACCAAGGTGACATCACAGGCTCAGTGGGGCAAAGGTCACTGGAATCAAGTCAAAGGTCAGGACTACAGTTAGAATGTGAGTCTTGTTTTGTCCGATTAAAAGTACTTTTAAACATACTTTTCATAAAGTTCACATTCCTGCACTACTCAAAATAGTTTTTATTTTTATTGGTCTGATTCTAATTTTAAATGTTATGTTCACTGCAAAAACACAAAATCTTACCAAATATTTTTGGTCTAGTTTTTATTGCAAATATCTTGATACACTTGAAATAAGACAAAACTAACTTACATTTGTAACATTTGCACTAAAACTAGATTAAATACTTGGTAAGATTTTGTGTTCTTGCAGCGTATATTAAGATATTAAAATACCTCTTATAATCATGTAAAGGTTCCAGTTCCACTGAGATTTATTTTTTTTATATAAGTGAAATAATCTGCCATTGGAGCAAATAATTTTTCATCAATATTAAGAAATTATTGACTTAAAAAAAGCTCCTATATCTTGCTGTAAAGTTACTTGTAAGTTAGTAAACTTCAAATGAGACAAAAATAAGATATTTGCACTAGAAACTAGACCAAAGTGTATTTTTGCATTGTAACGATTAATCGATTACTAAATTAGTTGATGTTTATTTCAAGAATCGATTAATCGTGATTTATCGATTCAGTCGTAGTAGACTCGTATCATTTCAAATAACTGTTTTCCTCCAAGGAGAAATTTCAAGCCAGCACAAGTTAACTGCAAAAAGTCATAGCTCAAACATAAAGCTCAAACTTAAAAGGAAATGTGCAAATATTATGAGTGGTAAAAATTCATTTGAAGCATTTAAAGCATCAGTGCTAGCCACTGCACTCACAATTATGCTTTATCTGCTCATTTATCACCCAAAATGCAGATAAAATACTTTCAGTGTCTGTGGTTTTAACCAAGCAGAACGTGTAGCAGCTCGATGGATGTGAAAACTTTAGCAACGTTTCATTTTCAGCCTGACCACATTCAGATTTTCAGTGTTTCAGGTTAAAATCATGAGGTCAAAGGGCGAGAACATGAACTTAGGACGCAATGATTCACCGCTCAGTTACATGTTAACGGTCACATGGTTAATGTGTTGAAGGCTGTTGGTGAGGACTGTGGTGATCACTCCATAAATGACCACATTGTTCCCACACACACACACACACACACACACACACATTTAACTGTTTATTCAACGCTGATTCCAAAACTCTCTTGTAAAAGAGCAACTCGTTTGTTTTTGGGGCTCATTTTAGCAGAGTTTACTTTTTTGGTCTTTTCGTCATCTGCTAATGTTCACCGTTTTAAGCTGCGATAAAAACGTTCAGCATGTTCTTCTTTATCCCCATAAAACAAAACAAGTTTAATTCATTCACAAACTGCTGCAGAGCAGTTACACACACCTCACTGCAGGTAGATCATTAGACCTAAAATCATGTCTAAAACTTTCAGATTAAATGGTGTCGGGTAAGAGCAGGTCAAATGAAAGTAATTCATGCAAATAAAATAAAATTTTTCCAAATCAATTTCAATATAAAATGTAAAAAACTGCATGTCTGTCCGTCTGTGTTTGGTGATTTTTATATATATATTTTTTTGAATAAAATAAATTTGTGCTTCATTCAGTGAAGTTACTCACAGTAGCTAAAGTTTCCAGAAATTTTACTCGAGTAATAAAATTATTTAAGTAAAAATACTCCTAAAAGTAATTTTTTCCCCCAAAAAGTTACTCAAGTAAATGAAATTACTGTCCAACTCTGTTTTTGAGGACGAACACCATTAACTAGCTGTGGTTTCCAAATGTCGCTTGTGCATCAGATTTATGGTTGTACCAGAAACTATTGCATACAAAGGTTCCACCCAGAGCAAAAAATCTTTTCAATTGATTAATCAAAGTTAAATTCAAGTTAAGTAACTAAAAGAAGTGATGGTGTTTGTAAAATAAATAACTCCTCTGTTTTCTGTCTTATAACCTGGAATATGAAGAGAAGTTACCACTTTGGACATGCAAAACATTTTATATTACTAATTATATGAACAAGAAAGGCCCAAATCAAACATTTTGAGCTTTCATAACTATTTAACCAGGCTATTCTTAAAATTACTTTATGTATGTGTAAAAATTACAGGCATTTTTTAAGTAATACCAAATATTATCAAGATGAATTGAGGAGCTTTGCTTTAGCAACAGCGTTGCTCCTAAAATCTGATCAGATTTGCTTTGCATTTCTGCATGTTTATTGGGTTTCTGTTCAAGGTGCTGGAAGAAACTGGGTGGGATATAAAAGTCACTTTGCCTCATCGTTAACAGGAATGAAAACAAACTGGTAGATTGAGGGATAACCTCGGTGATCTTTACCAATACTTACTTTTCTTATCAGCAGCCAAACGTCTTCAGTTTACAGTCAGTAGCAGACAAAGCACAGACTTGTGTCAGCTTCTTCTGGAAAAACTGGTTAGATAAGAGCGAAGTGGCGGGGCTGGGATCAGTGGATGCCCCTGAGCTAGTTCTCCGACACAGAGGAGTTACTCAATGGCCTGTGGTTTTCCTGGGCAGCTCCCATGCAGGATGTGAAGCCGAGCTTTGTTGAGAAACGAGCAGAGAGTGCCAAGGACTTTTTTTTCCCTCTTCCACTGAAACAAAGATTACAAGAAACAGCAGCTAAATTTACTCTCTGCAAAATTCCAGAAAAGTATGCATGACAATACTGGTTCAGAAGCAAAGGGAGGAAAAGAGTGAAAGGTTGAGGCACCATCATCCGGACGCTCACATGCAGAGGAGGGCAGAGTACCCACGAGTATACTCAAGTAAGAGTAAAAAAGTATTTGGTAAAAACTCTATACTCAAGTTATCAATCATTCAATATTTAAAATTACATCATCAAACTAACCAAAACACAACATAAGGTGGAAATTTTGGTATTTTAAAGACAATAATTACAATAATTCATGCAAACAGCAAAAAATCAAGCAAGAGAAAATGTTTCCAAATCACTTTCTTTCAATAAAAAACTTATGAAACTTTAACAAAACCTGCAGGTGTGTATCTGTTTATGGTGAAAATATGTTTGTTTTTCATTCAGTGGGTAGAAAATCCAGAAATTTTATTCAAGTAAGAGTAGAGATACTTTATAATAAAATTACTCAAGTAAAAGTAAAAAGCTCTAATACTCCTAAAAGTAGTTTTTTTCAAGAAACGTTACTGAAGTAAATGTACCGAGTTACTGCCCAGCTCTGCTCTTTATGTTTAGGTTGGTGGTGCAGTCTCTGCTAGACATAATAAAACATGTCAGCTGCATGTAAACAGCATATGTGGACTGAGGGAGTGGATATGCCAGGGAAAATATACATCAACACGTTAACGGGCCGCCTGGGTGGGTCGTCCTGGTGCAGCAGCTGTGAGTCAGCAGGGAGCCGAGCAGAAAGGGGCTGCTGTGACAGCGGAGAGGCGGTTCAATCTGAGCGCCCCAGTTATCCTGGAAGAGGCCCCGGGGCCCAGATAAAGAGCCTTCAGGCTCCTCTGCGGTCGCTCTGAGCTGATTCACGCTTCTGGGAAAGCTGAGTCAAAGAGAAACCGCAGAGGAGGCCTCCTTCCTTTCCCTGTTGTTTCACACACTGAGCTGAAGGAGCGTTAGTAAGGCTGCGTTCACACAGCAGGCCTTAATGCTCAACTACAACTTTTCTTTTTGTGAGATCAGATTTTTTTTAACATGGTTGTTCATTTGTACGTGATCTCCAGTGTGATGCAAACAACGCCACATGTAGAAAGAGTACTCTGTGTTTTCCCAACCGCCATAAAGGAGAAGAAGAAGAAGTTCTCAGATTTTGTCAACATGGATGCTAACGGTGGAGCATATCTTACGATTATGAAATTGTTGTCCGATCGGGAGCCGGTGCATTAGTAACTTAATCCTCATTACCGTCCACCATGGTTGCTGTTTTTCTTCCCTCTTGCCCGCATCAGGACGCAGAACAGTGACATTTGTCGAGTATCGATGACGTTCAGATTGGATGAATTCGACCTGGACGTTCAGATTCAGGTCACATTTGAAAAGATCGAATATGTATCGGATGTCCAAGCAGCTGCATCGCATTCGACAAAAATTCAACCTCTGTTGTTCTGACCATCATGAAAAGATCAGATGCATGTTGCAATAAGGCAAAAAAATTGGATTTGGGTCACTTCAGGCTGCAGTGTGAACACAGACTAAATTATGAGAATTAAGTCATAATGTTAGATCAAAGAAGGTTTCTTCAAGAAATCAAGGAAATCATGAGCAACCCTCATCATCCTCTTCCTGAGACTGTCTTCAGTCAGAGGCTTCTGCAGATTTGCTGGAATACAGACTGCTACAAGAGATTTTTCCTGCCAACAATCATCAATAATGACAAGGAATTTGAATTCATGTGAGCCTCAGCAACATTTAAGTTCTCGTTTTGATATATAAAGTATTTTTAAATTTAAGAACGTAAAATTACAAAACAATTTTTAAAAATGGGATCAAATTATATCTAAAAAATTCTAAATTCAACAGATTTGTTATTTAGCTTCGTAAGACTTTATATACAATGTTAGAAATAAATTTAACCAAGTGAAGAAATACAATAATAAACATTTTACTGCCTAAAATGCAATTACATAAATCTGAACCAGATGAAGCTAAAAATGCCACTTGAGGACTTTTGGATAAAATGTATCTACTAACAAGGGTGCTTTTATCTTAAATGCAAAAAGTATATATTTTTGTACAGTTTTGGCTTAATTACAGCTCCGATTATGGTTTTTTGAGCAAATGTGTGTTTTTTTTAGATTGCATACGTCAGTTAATGATTAATCGATTCCTAAATTATCTAGTTATTTCAATCAGATTGATTATTTAAGCTCTATTTGCTACTTGGAGATCTGACATGACTAAGTCGTCTGGTCTGTGATTCTTTATCCAAAATATTCAGTCGTTTGCTGAATCGTTTCCAAGTCCTGCAACTGATAATAATTTGATGCTAATGTGCTAAAAGATTAACTATGTTCTTATTTTTAAGAACATTCCTAATTTTATGTTCCAGTTATTTTTCATGGAGGAGTTCTCATAAAATTACTACTTTATTTTGCAACCTTTATCTGGTAATATTATGACTTCATCCTGGCAATATTAGTCTGTCAAGAATGAAAACACCCGTAGCTTCACTGTCTGCTTTTTTGGGTACCATGAAAGAAAACAAACTTCTGGAACACTTTTGTCCAGAAGATAATGTACAAATGTTGGAACTAATCAATCAAAGCCATTTGTGTTTTCAGCTGCTGAGCTAACTACCAGACAGAAGTGGATTTATTTAAATTCATTTTCTAAACCATTTTTATCCTTCAGCAGTAAATTACATGGTAAAATTTGGATTTGGATGATTTCGCACTTCCATTTAAGTTTCTATAGATTCAAAAAACAGTCCATGTCCTTAAAAAAAAAAAAACAAAAAAAGATCAATCAGATGTTTTTTGATATCTGGAAAATTTGCTGTTTCAAAAACCTTTAGAATGTAAAGTAACAAATCAGCAGGCACTGCCCGTTACCTAGCAACCCCAGCAGAACTCTGCTGTCCCTAGCAACCCAATTTGAGCTCCAGGACATTTGGTCAGCTGGTTTTACCGCTGTATGCTCTTTACAATGGCTGCTGGAAAAAACAGGTGTTTTGTCTTTTCCAGAAACCATTTGCTGCATTCTTGTTGCTTTTGTAGGGTGCTCTACTAATGCTTTTCAAAGATGTGTGGTTGTATAATTGTGCGTCTTTTTGCAGCCATTTTTAAGTGGGAGTGTAAATGTTGAGTTGGGGGCGTGGCCAGAAGCAGCTTATTTTGATTTAAAGTGACAAGACGCCCTAAAACAACTCATTCTAGGCAGAACTGGCCAGATTAAATTCTCATTATCTAAGAATAATTTTGTTTTTAATAGACCATAGTCCTATCCTAGCATGTCACCTGGCATAACAGGTCACCTTTAGCTAACATGAATGCAGTGTGAGCAACTGTTCCACTGTGCAGCCTGTGGTGGAAACCCCTATTTCTAAATTCAATTAATTACAGAGTGACCAGTACTTCCAGCACCAGTGACCCTGGCATTTCCCTACTGTAAGAAAATACAGCCATGCCCCAAATCCCATAGGTCTACCACAAGACCTATGTGAACCCATCACTCGCCTGTCCCGCTGCCTCCATAATGGTGCACCAGCCACCGCAGAGGCCATGGCTCCATCTCCAGGCCCCATAACTCCTCCACCGCACTGCCTCTGGCTGCACGGGGAATGAGGAATTAAATATAATGCTATCACGTCAAGTCCACGATTCGAGCGAGGGAACGAAGAGGAAGGAATTTGTCAGAACCCCGTAAACACATCCATGGATTTGTCTCCTGGTGCCAGTTCCCTGAGCGACGAGGGGTGAGAGTACGCAGCCCGGGGTTTACCTAGAGGCCAGCCAAGCAGCAATGATACACTGCTCTGGAAGAGGAGGAAAGAGCAGGGAGAGGAGAGAAGCTATGGAAATGTATAAGATGTACAGCCTTATTGCAAAAGCACAAAATCTCACCAAGTGTTTTTGGTCTAGGTTCCAGTGCAAATACCTTAGTGCACTTAAAATGAGAAACCAATTTAGAAATAACTTTGCAGATAGATATAGGAACTTTTTTATAAGCCTATTGGCCATGCAAAACATGTTCATTACATTTTTTGCACAAAATCATTCTTAGTGAGACTTTAGTCTGCTCAGTTCTGCCTAGTTTGAGCTTTAAATCCATATTAGCTGCTGCTGCTGGCCACGCCCCCTGACTTTACACTCGTTGAGTCTGCAAAGAATGGCTGCAAACAGATTGCAATTATACGGCCATACGTCTTTGAAAAGCAGAAGTGGAGTCTCCTGCATAACCAACAAGAATGCAGCAAGTGATTTCTGGATTTTAAGTCAACAACAAAACACTTGTCTTTTTCAGCAGCCATTGTACAGCACATCCAGTGGTGAAACTCTGGACTCATGTAAAGCTTTAGATTCACATATTTTTCATGTATATACTTTTTTTTTTTTTTACTTCATTTTATTCATTTTCTATTTAGATCATTTCCAGCAGCCATTGTACAGAACATACAGTGGTAAAACCAGCTGACCACACAAGATGGAGCTCCGCTGGGGTTGCTAGGTGACGGGTGGAACTCTGCTGGGGTTGCTAAGTGACCGGTGGAACTCTGCTGGGGTTGCTAGGTAACGGGCCGGGCTTCACTGGGGATTCCGGAGGTTTTTAAAACTAATTTTCTAAACACCAAAAGCCTTAATTTATTGCCCAACACCAGCTGAACATATTAATAAGCATTTATTCTTACAAGCACTATGGAACCATAATGGGAGTATAAAAACATGCTAAATGCAAATTCAGCATTATAGGTCTCCTTTAATTAAAATATTCCTTAATATTGATGAAAAAAATGTAGTTCCACTGGCAGATTTTTTTCTTACAAGTACTTTTTCATCAATATTAAGGAGAATCCATACTTAAAATAAGTTCCTATATCAGTTATTAGCAAGTTAGTTTTGTCTTATTTCAAGTGCACTAATATGTTTGCAGTAGAAACTTTAAAACACTCTGTAAGATTTTGTGTTTTTGCGGTGCTGCACTGGATCTGCTCAGAGCTGCTGCACCTTAGCAACGAGATGGGAGCCGGGGGGAGTAAGAAAGAGAGCAGGAAAAGACAGAGGAATTAACAAGTCATGCCCTCTGAAATTTTCCACCGGCTCTGCCAAAGAACCCCAAAAAGGAAAAAGAAAACAGACCGTTCACATGTGGGCCAAGTTCTTCGGAGTCGGGGTCTCCAAAGAGGAGGGGAGTCGAACAGAAACTGCGGTTTGGTTTAATCAGATTAAACCTGGACATCATTTGGCCTGCAGATGTTGAGCAACTATCCAGGAGGTCTGGGAATGTACGGAGGGAAAAGGTCAGCAGCTAAAACTACTGATGAATACAACCTGCTCTCCAAGGCTCGGCAGTAAAAGTTTCCGTTCTGTCACACGCAGAACAAAGTCGGTTATTCAGTAAAACTATTCAATAAATAGATGGCAGAAGCAGAGCTGGAGCTGCTGCATCTTCTCCAGGCTGGATGACTGGCAGCTTGGCCTCGACTTGAAAGCTGCTGGAGCGGGCTGCGGGCCCGGTGCTCCTGGTGCCAGGTCAGCCCCTGGAAGGTCAGCCCCACAGTGGGTGTAAAATACCGCTGGGCAGATATGTTTCACCTATGAAATATGGATGCAGGCCTCGTGTGAGGCTGAGTGCGTCTCAGTGGAAGGTTAACTGGAGGGCACGGCTTATTTTGCTACCACAGACCTGGCCGTGCTCCAGACCCAGGAAAGAAGCGGCAGCACAAGTGTCACTCTATATGGCAACCCATTTGTGCATTTAATTGATAGCATAGGCATCAGTCAGCATCCTTGTCAAACTGTTTGCGACCGTGCTGTACACAGAGTAACTTGATATGTTTAAGTTCTGATTTTTTACTTTTTTTCTTTTTACAAATAGTCAACATTTTGAGAACATTTTAAAGTGTACAAGACAACTTACTACACTTTTGTCATACTAATCCACTAATACCCATGTTTAAAGGGGCGGTATCATGGATTTTCCAGGCCCATAGTGGCTTTTTACAGCACAATCAAGTAACTATGTGACTTTCAGTTGTTATGAAAATGCTGTATAGATCAAATATAACTTAAGTCACCTTGAAATTGGGCCCCGAGGTTTGATGTCAAGGTTGTTGAATAAATACACAAACAGCCTGCCGTACCCCAAGCGGACATCCTGCTGCATCCTGTGCCTCTTCTACTGGCTGGTGTTGCTGCAGCTTGGTGCAGATAGCTTGCAAACAGCCATGTGGTGTGTATCTTTGTTGAGCTTTGGACTTAGCAGCTTGTGTGGCCGAGACGTGAAGGAAATGAAAAGCCTGACTGTTCACAACTGGACCAGGAAATCGGTCCAAGAGACACTGCAGATGATCCCATGAGAAGGCAATGAAAATCAGGCATCATAGCTAGTTAATCAAAAGCTAAACTCATCTTATAACCAAACCTGCTGAGACGCACTGTAAATCTGCACAAGCTGAAATATTTAAAGTCGTTTCTGAACTGGTTTCCAGCATCTTTTTTGTTTTATTGCTCTGAGACATTAGCAAGTTTCACTGCGAGTCGGAGGAAATGTTTCCCAACAGCGCAGCAGCAGTCTCATGGCAACCTGCAGCTTAAAAAGCTGATGCCAAATCAGGAAACATGGAACTGGGATACGGAGCCAAACGACGGCATATTGGGGCCATTACAGATAGAAAAAAAAGGAGTAAATCTCCACCAAAAACTCAAAAAGTTTGAGGATTAATCTGAGAAATTCTGTAGAACAAAATTGGAAAAACTGCATTTCAAGTCAAAACATTTTAGACTTTTGAAAAGCTCAAATTTATAATATGTACGTTGTGGAAGGGACAAAGAGCTGCAGGTTGCAGATTCCTGGTCTAACCATTAATATCTTTATCTTTGGGTAATTTCTGACGAAACTGTTAATACCCACCTGCCGCTCCAGAACCACAAATCCAAAGCTTATGGATTTATAGATGTATATAATCACTTACCTTAAAATCCAATGGAAGCAGCAGTAAGGATGTAGTTGGGGTTAGTTTATCTGGAACAGGTTTTCCATTTCAGCCTTGATTTTGTTTAATAATTTAGTCTACATGAGGGTTTAGTTTTTTTAAGACATCTACTTAATTATAAAAGGCAAATTAAAAAGGAGGGTGTACTTTCTTTTTGCATCACTCCATAAGAGGATTAGGGCCAATGCAAAATAGATTGTCAGAAATCAGCTTAAAGCAAAGATTCTGAGAAAAAGTCAAAATTATGAAAAACAGTTAAAATTTTGAGTTAGTTCTGAGATTATAGTCTGAATTTTGAGATTAAAGTCAAAATTCTGAGAAAAACAGTGAGAATTTGAAAGAAAGCTAGATTTTGAAGGAAACAAGTCAGAATTCTGAAAAATAGTCAAAATTCGGAGATTAAAGTAAAAATTCTGGAATTAAAGTCAAAATTTTGAGATTAAAGTCAGAATGCTTTTTCTTTTTTTCTTGTGGCCCTAACCCTCTTCCGTACGTCCCAGATAAATCGGCTATAAATCTTGCTCTATGGGGTTCTTAGCCTTGGTTTTAGTCGTGATGTTGCTGCTAACAACAGAGCAGATTAAACGTTAGTCAGAGCAGGGAGACGAAATCTGAAAGTGTCGACCTGCTGATAAACTTTGATTCTCCTTCTCATCAGTGACCCACATCCAGCTCTGCAGTCTAACTTCTTGCTGCCTGGTTTCTATTTTAGGCGTGCCCGAGGTTTGAACTGGGAGGAAGCGCTGAGGTTATTGAGCGGTGCTTGAGTTTAGCCGTTTTCTCTCTCTCTCTCTCCTTCCGGGGGCGAGTGTTAATTATTCATAAGCCCTGGTAGCAAACTCGAAACCGATAGCCCACATGCTATTTATACTTCATTTCGAATAAACAAATAGTTAACGATGAGGTTCCAGGCGGCTCAGCCGCGTCTGTCTGCATAGCTGCTGGTGGGCACAGTTTGGGGGTGAGAGGTCAGGATGGGTGACAACCACGCTGGAGAACAATGGACATTCTCAAAAATCCACCATTTAAAAAAATAAATAAATAAAGGGGAAGTATGTGTTTTCCAGGCACATAGTGCCATTTTATAGTACAATCAAGCCTTCAGGCGTTATAAAAATACTACATATATCAAATATGACTTGATATAACGCCTTGAAATCGGGCCTCTGTCTCTTTAAGAAGCTTCTGCTCTTTCTGAAACTCCACCTACAGGAAGTCATCACAACATGGCTCCTCTATTAACCCTGTTAGCATCATTTTTAAAAGCGATGCACGGAGAAGAAGCTCGTATAATGAGATGTTCCACCAGATGTTTGGTAATTGCTGCTGTGTGGGGGAGGAGCTGCGTCTCGAAGGCGGGGCCAGGTCCACCCAGGCGTTTTGTACAGCTCAGTGGTTGCCATGGAGATTAAAGGATTTCTCAAACATGCATGAAACAATCAAATCAGCACTCCAGGTGTGTTTTTGATGAGGGGATAACATCATAAAATGATGTAAAGCTATAAAAAAGTTAATTTTACATGATACTGCCCCTTTAAGACAATATTCTTTTAGGGTGTTTGCACACCAGATAGTCCCATGGACTCGGTTCGACAGGGGAATAAAGTTGCAACATTTGTTACATTTTCAGCTCCTGAGCTTCTCTTTCACTCTGGACTACGTCCAAAGAACCAAACTAATTGAAAAACAAGTTCCCCTCCTCACCTGTGGTGGCGCTGAAGGAAATGACAGAAAAACCTCTGAAGAAAACACTGAGTGGAAATGTAAACAAAAATGGAGTGGCATCAGATTTTAGCGGTTGTAGGATTTCTCTTTGGTAAAAAAAACAAAAAAACAAGTCATTTCTCCTGCTAGCGCTAGACTAGCATGTTTGTTTTTGTTGTATTTACCCAGAGTGCCCTGCGTTGTAGTCTTTTTCTAAAACAGAATAATTTTAGAAAAAACAGTGAGCCTTTTTATGCCTTCAGTGTCGCTAAATAAAACTTTATAGCCAATGATTTGTTGGGGGGGAAAAAGGCATAATTTTGATAAACTACAGGAAATGTGTTGACAGTCTTAAAAACAATAAAGAAAAGCATAAAACTTTTACAAGAGGATGAATAGATTTTTTAAATAGGAGGATATTTTGAGGAAAAAGTTAGAAACCACAGTTTCCAAACAAATAAAAAAATAATAATTTGCAACATGTTTTCAGTTATATTCTTCTTGTGTTTGTTGGATCTGAGATTCAAAGCAATTATTCCACTACAAAAACTGCTAAAGTTGAAAATCTTTAAGTTATTGTAAACAACATATTTTCAGTGGGCCGTTTTAAAATGTACATATTTGGAATTTTATGTATTTTAAAATGTATTAGAAACTTTAGTTCTTTAAACATTTGCCTCATATGATGTAGGATTCACTTTTTGACTAAGATTAATGATTTTAATGATTTATTTACTCCAATCAAGTTGCATTAAATTTATAAATGTCAGTTAATCCCAATCTAATAAATTGCACTCAGTATTGTTTAAATCTAGAAACTGAAAATTAAATAACCAAACTACTGAGCAGATTCTTACCAGACAGATGTGAACATTTCTAGTTAAATTGAGAAAAAAGTTTATAATTAGGGCTGAAACTAGTGATTATTTTAGTAATTGGTTATTTTGACAATCGATTAAGGTGTTTCTTTTAACCACTTAATACAATATTAGAAATACATCAAAACATACAAATAACTCAAATATGTTTTTAAATAAGAAAATAAAACATTTTCTTGGCTTAAATGCAATAAAATAGTCATTTAGTGAACGTTTGTAGCAAAGGATGCATCTGCGGCTAAAAAAAACTAGATCAACTCGTCAACAGTTTCACTTAATAGTGAGGAGCTAATCAGTTTATTATTTTTGTGATTAACCGATTAATAATTGGAAAGCAAAAAGTGCTTACTAGGATATATATTTATATGCCAATATCTGCTCCATCTGTGTTGTTCTTTTAGCAAATGGTCTTTTGAGTCTTGATTAATCGATTACTAAATTAGTTGACGAGTATTTTAATAATCGATTAATCACGATTAATCAATCCACCCTTGTTATATTTATGTTATAAACACCAGAAGCTTCGTTTAGCTCACTCGCCAATCAACAATAAACGCATAATGACACAAAAACACACAGAGATTTGTATCTCTTGGGCCAGTGTGGATTACACTTAACAGTTTTATTTGGAATATTAAGACAATGAAGCATAAGCCAAGCACCAAGAGTGACAGCTACAAGTGTCGCTTCGTACGGCTCTTATTAAAAATGAACAGATTAAACGACGGGATTTTTTTTATTATTCTTTCTTAACTTGTCTTGAATGGTTAAACGGATAAACACAGAACGGACACTGAAATGTGAAACTAATAATGCCATTTACACGCTCCACATCCTATCAGACAGCAGAAGAAGAAAAAAAAGGAAACAAACAGTGAGGGGAAAAAAGCAGAAGAAACGAGAGCGGAGGTTTTCGTCTGCCTGCGGCGGCCCCCGGGTTTGAACGGACGAGCGACGACCATTAGCTCCCATCATCGTCAAGTCCCGCATCCACACTGCAGCTACTGTGCATATGCAGCATTAAAGTGACAGAGGATTGCAACCATTGTTAAACTACACTCCATTGCATATCAGGGAGAAGGAAAATAACTTTCATACATATTTTTTCTTTTTCTGTTTGCATATAACCAAGCTGCTTTTATTTATTTTTACAATATATCTTTGTGGGAAGATAAAAAACAAAAAAACAGAAGACGAACTGTTGCTTTGTGGCCGGTGGGTGTATTGCTGTCGCTTTAAAGCTCAAATAGTGCGACAAAACTGTGTCATAACAGCAAAAAGTGTGAAAAGAAAAAGAAAACATACAGAAAGACCTTTTATTTCATTTGTGTTGCTGGTTCAACGTGTTTTATACGACCTGGTTGTGTGTAAGAAGACAAGCAGGTGAGGTTCAACTCCTTTACTGTAAAACTTTCTGCTAAATCTACAGGCTAAACGGCGAACGTGTGCTACGGTTCGGACATTTCCCATGGGGAAAACTGGGCCTGAGGGGGGAACGACGGGGAGCAGAGAGGTTCATAGGGGTCACGGAGGTCACCCCTCACTTCGCTGGCTCCGTCCACACGCCACACACACCGTGAAATATTTCTGGACCCCCTGCCTGTTTTATCCTCACTGCCAAAACACCAAACCGAACCAACTCTGCTTAGTTTCTACTGCAAATATCTTTTTAGACTTAAAACTAACTTACAAACAACTTTTCAGCAGATGTAGGAGCTTTTTTAAGGTAAATACTTCCTTAGTATTCATGAAAAATGTCTAGTACTTTGGTAGATAAATGTACCTAAGACAATTCCTCCATGTTTTAAGTGAAATAATATGCCAATGGAGCTAGCTCTTTTTCATCAATATTAAGGAAATATTTACTTAAAACGGGCGTCAAACTCTTAAAGGCCTGAATGTAGTGATAAAACCTGTTCAAACTGTTAAAATATCAATGAATTCTGTAAATTAAATAATATTGTTGATCATCTTTTCAGTCCCTCCAGGATTTCATGATTCTTTTTGTGATTTTTTTTGCAATAAAAATCAAATGTTTGTGGTCCTAATTTGGAAATATTTGCGATATTTCTGACAGTAAATGCGACCTTTTATTACTCACTGTATAGATCATGGATTATAATCTGACATCAGTTAAGGCTGAGCCAGCTGTTTAGTACAAATAAAGTGTCTGACAATTTTTGAGAAAAATTTGCAATAAACTCCCAATTATTAGTTCAGAAAAATGCGGGAATTTGTTGATTTTGCAAAAATTTCCACAATAATTCTCAGCAAACTGGAGGGACTGATTGATAAAATCTGGCAATAAACAGATAAAAACTGAATTGATTTGATTGATAACATAATTTTTAAGCACACTTAGTGTTTAGTCTAGAATCTAAAGGGCCACATAAAAAGCTACAGTGGGCTGGATTTGGCCAACAGGCCTCGAGTTTGACACGTGACTTAAAACCAGCTTGCTGATAAGTTACTTTCAAGCTAGTTTAGTCTTAATTCAAGTGTAACAAGATGTTTGCACTAGAAATTAAATAAATACTTGGTAAGATTGTGTGTTTTTGCAGTGCTAACACTTGTAGGTTTCAGCTCATGGATCTGGTCAGCGCAACGTTTTTGACGCTTTGTTTGCTCTCTGCAGGATATTGGATCCATAAACTGAGAAATGATGGTAAAATTTTAATTTTTCTTTCTTTCCAGATGAATTCAAGTCCAATATTCTGGAGATTAGGACAAACAAACGACAAGCGTGGCTGACCGAACACTTTCAGACACAAATACACGATTAAAGTGCTACTCAAAGGAATCTCTTTCCTTCTCTACAGCCCCATAAATCTATACGATACTACACACACTTTGTTGCTTTTTGACTGAATTTGACTGAGTTTTAGGACCTAACTGCATTTTTTATTTTTTATAAATAAACAAATTTTGGAGAAACAATTTTA
This sequence comes from Poecilia formosa, assembly GCF_000485575.1. Lineage (NCBI taxonomy): Eukaryota > Metazoa > Chordata > Actinopteri > Cyprinodontiformes > Poeciliidae > Poecilia > Poecilia formosa. The sequence goes on from NW_006800369.1 coordinate 389,424, forward strand.
AGAACATGCCAAAGTACCAACAGGCTGCAAAAACCTGCAGAACAAGACCTCACATTTCGACACCACAGTCACATCTGCCTCCCTGTTGAACAACAACTAAGATTTATTTTACTCAAAATTATAAAAATAAGTTGCAATATCAGAAGAACGTTGTACGACTACAAGAAAAAAGTTTTTATGAGAAAAAAGCTTTGATCGTTATCAAGTCCATGTTTCTTTTTTTTAATTTGAAGCTGATGTTTTAAAAGATTAAGGAAAAACTGACACCAAAGTACAACGTCAGAAAACGATCAGCATTCCTCATTCTAACGTTTTTGTTGTAGAAGTTCCTTAAGTATTATTACTTTATTATGTCATTATTACAACTATTGTAATTTACAACTTTATTCTTGTAAGATTATTCTGGTAATATTACCACTATTATCATACGCCTTTATTATTGTAATATTACAAAGACTTTATTCTCATACGACTTCATTTTTGTAAATTTTATTCTTGTAAAATTTCGACTTTATTCTTGTAATATTACAATTTTACTCTTGTAATAATGCGACTTGATTATTGTATAACTTAATTCCTGTTCAACTTTATTCTTGTAATATCACGACTTTATTCTCATGATTTTTTCATAAACGCATCTCAGGAGCGCCATGAAGAAGAGAGCGGTGGACGTCAAAGTGTCAGACATTAAAAAAAGTCACAACAACTTTGAACACGAGGAAGTGTGAACATGCAGTGTGAGGTTCAGATTTGTGTCTGAGGAAACGAAAAAGTCCCGCAGCTGAAAACTGGTTCTGTCCGGTCCACTCTTTACATGACATATTACTTTATCTTTGATTAAAAACATAATAAAATGTTGTAAATCTGATGAATAATTTAATTCTATATAACTTTCTTATTTCCATTTATTTGGGTGTTCATCAGCCGACTGACTGGGATCAAGACAAACATTTGATCCGAATCTGTAATAATAAAACGACTAAAGTTTGGTCACAGACATTTTCTTTAAACGTAAGGAAAATATTAAAACGCATGTGTGATGCTGACTAAATAAAGACAGACAGTGTTTTCCAGACTTGTCTTAAACGGATTGCATGTTCACACGTTCCAGGAAGTTTCACTTTTGCATTTTCTTGAACAGTTAGGGGAACCAGCACTGTTTCCTCGTGCAGCTCAGGTTTTTACTGGGAAAACACAGTGAATTCAAACAGCCCTGCTGCTGTATTTTCTTTAATACTTGTTGGGTTTTACATTATTCGGTTAAAAATGCGCTCGCAGTAGAGGATAAACTGCGTTTGTTATTCCAGCTGCAGACCAGAACTTGTTGGACAGCGATGCCTACAGGAGAACAGCAACCTACTGACCCACTAACAACCTAACACTATGTGACAAAAGACTAATGCATGCATTAGTGAGTGACAACAGTAACAAACTAACCTAATTTAACGATCAGCTCCTAATTAGACGTAGCACCACTAAACTGCAATCTTTAATGTGCAAGAAAGTTAGTGAGCTTATAGCTCGTGCACCTCTTCACTGTTATTCGGCCGGTCTCATCTGAGCGGACCGAGTTAAAGCACCTATTGCTCCAGGTTTAGACTATCAAGCAACGAAACCGATGGCTACTGAAAGGCACAAAGGTAACACTTATTTACAGAAGTGACAGGGCAGCCAGCAGCGCTTTCAGGCCAAGTCACACCTGAAATGTTTGAGGATATGCTAAAAAAAAAGAAAAAAAAAAAAGAAGAAAAATCTTTAAACCAGTTTGGACTCAGAGCTATGCTTTGATTTGCAAAAGTACGTTCTCCAACATTTTGCATGTAAAGACAAATGTAATGGAGCAGAACAAAAGTGGAGAGAAGGGATGTTTTCCAAATAGAAGCCTGAAAAGTGTGGCGTGCATTGTATTCAGCCCCCTTTTATTCTGATACCTCTAAATAAAAACCAGTTCTTCCATAAGAGTCAGAAGTTGTGTTGCACCTCGTTCTCAAATCAGTTTTTATCTAAATTAAATATAAGTATTCATTGAATACAGGCAGCTATGTAAATAATTTTTGAATTGAAAACTTGTTTCAAAACTTTTTTTTCAAAAGAGAAGTTATAATATTAAATAATATCTACCATCTATATTTTTCTGGTTTAAGGTAAAGATAAACATAAAATTTAGCAAAGAGATTTTTTTTGTGAGGGGTGGAAAATGATGTAAGAAACAAGTTCACCTAATTTCCAAAAAATAAAATCATTACTGGTACAAATTCAATGAGGACATTGCATAAAAAACTTAATAAAAACCTGCATTTCTTATTACATGTTTATTTAAATCATTAGTTAGGTCTTTATAATTTTTAACCAAAGTTATAAAGAGCCACTGTGGAAGGTCCAAAGAGCCTCTCGCAGCTTTGAAATTGCAGGTTGCCGACCTAAGGTCTAGTCAAAGTCCAGAGCTAGAACCTAACGAGATGCAATAACGTATCCACTCAGGGGGGCAAATACATGCCACACTTTTCAGATTTGTATTGGTTAAAAAGACAACAAAAAACAATCTATCCCTCCATAACTCTGAGCTGCTTTCTGCTTGCCTGCCATACAAAATCCTAAAAGAATACTCCTAAAAGAATACTCCTAAAAGAATACTGAGGTTTGTGGTCGTAAGGAGACAAGATGAGGAAAAAGTTGAAGGTGTGTTCGTGACGCCACGCTGGTTAGCCACAACGCTAAACGCTCTCGCAGAAACGGAGACAGGAACGTGTGAAATGGATGATGTTACAACCCAAAGCTACAGCGGTTAACTTCCCAGCGCCACACGACAACCACGACAACCCTTGGGGTCAAAGGTGGGATGTTCTCTTTGAATGAGGGTGGATCTGTCAGAGGCGTTCCTAATATCATGGCCGACTGGCGGCGTGTTAACTTGGCAATGACTGGACGAGATTTTGGGGTCAAGAAAGCGGGAATGAAGGCTACGCAACAGCTGAAGACGAGAGCCTAAGGTAGCAAACATAACACTGCAGAGCTGACGACAGCAGAGTTCCTGACTGTTGGACGAACACAGATAGTGAAGATATGACTGTCATCATGAAGAGAAGTTCAGGAATAAATCAGTTTATCGATCTGAATCCCTATGCCTAGGTTTTAAAGGGGACCTATTATGCAAAATTCTAATTTTGAAAGTTTTTGTACTTCCATTTGGGTCTTAGCTGCTTCTGAAAACAACCCAGCGCTTTAAAAAACAAAACAAGACGTTTTATGGTGTCTGGAAAATGAACCTTTTCAAAAACCTCCAGGTTGTTGAGTCACATTCCACAAGCACTGTGCCGCTACCTAGCAACCCAAGCAGCGCTCCAGCACATCTGGTCAGCTGGTTTTACCTCTGTATGTTTTGTTGTCAATTTACTATTCAGAAACCACTTGTTGTGGTCTTTTTGACTGTGCAGGACGCTCCACTTCTGCTTTTCAAAGATGCACAGTTGTATAACTGTGCATCTGTTTGCAGCCATTTCACATGCGAGTGTAAACATTGAGTTGGGGGGCCAGGGAGATGGTTAACAGCAGCTTCTTTAAAGTGACAAGACGCCCTAAATCAGCTCATTCTGAGCAGAATTGAGCATGGCAACATCTCATTATCCAAAAATGATTTTGTGGAAAAAAAAAAAAAAAAGAATGGAAATGTTTTGTATAGACCATAGATCTATCTATCCTAACCTGTTGAAGGAAGCATAATAGGTCACCTTTAAAGTGGCTTAGCTGATCTCATGCATGCAAACAGGAGGCAACAAGTGCATCGTAAATAACAGGAGGCGCCTGCAGATGCCCTCTCCACTCTAGTAAGGTGCTCTACGAAGTGTTTCTGAAGGTAAATAGAGACGCACGAAGTGAACTGTACAGCTTGAAATAGTAGTAATTTGGTATGAAGAGAGAGGGGGGGGGCATGCAGGCAGGTGTACAAGTGGGTTGGTGGTCATGGTGGGGGTTCAGCACAGACGTTCAGCACAAAAATAGGAGCCTGTTCAGCTTAAAAACGTGCTCAACAGACAGCGTTACACTGAATATAATCATGTATTCTCAGTGATGCAAGTTAATACCAAAAACAGAGATTAGAATGAACTTTAGCTTGTTATACTTGATTCTATTCTCCAATAGAAAGGAAGCCAAGTCCGTATGGCCTCTCAACGGGCTAAGAAGTTCTGTAATCGGCCCGTCTTATTTCACCTTGAGTGGCGGCTCCCTCTCTAGCCAGCGGACTCGTACTTTCTGTTTATAGTGATACTCCTTGAGGAAGTCCTGCAGGGCGGGGGGCAAAGGCAAGGAGCCAATCCCATCGTAAGTGGTCCATCGGCAGATGGCGGCGCGGGCCAGGTGCTGCAGGGTGAAGGGGAAGGTCCGGTTGAGAGGCACCGTGAGCAGCGGCTCGAAGAACATGCAGGCGCTGGGGTCCTTGTAGTGCTCCAGAAGTCCGGTGACGGTGGAAGAGTGGAAGACGCACGGGTCGTGGGCGTCGAAGCTGAAGTTGTGGTTCCACTGCTCGATGCGGGCGTGCAGCGATCGGTTGTAGCGGCGGAAACTGACAGAGAAAAGGTAGTCCTCCTGGGCCGAGTCGCGCAGCAGGAAGGTCCCCTCCGGCCGGCCATCCAGCAGCGCCTCGGCCTCGTAGCGGTCCATCACGCCCCAGTAGCAGGGCAGGGCGGTGATTTGCAGCAGGTCGGGCACCAGGCAGTGGATGTAGTCTATTTGGGTGTGGACCTTCCAGGGCCCGGGCTGCTGCCGGCTCTGGTGGCCGTCTCCGGAGGCGTGCCGCTGCTTCGGCCTGCGGGCTTGAAGACATAAGGTGGTGGAGTCCTCCTCAGAGTCGCAGTCTTGGGACACCGCCGTAGCCCCCAACATCGACCTGCAAGCTCCCGACGATGCAGCGCCCGCTGAGCCGGACGCGCTGCCAGTGCTTGCTTCCCCGGAGACCTCGCCGATGCCGGGAGCCATCTTTGGTCCAAGTTTGTAGAGAGAGGGGCCCGGCACCGAGGCCTCCAGGGTGTGAATCTGTGCATTGGGAGGCGGGTCGACCCCTTCCTCGATGCTGAGCCTGCGGCGCTCACGCAGGCGCTCTTCTTCGTCCTCTGGTGATGGGTGGGCCGGGTCGAAGGCGTCCAGCAGCGCGGTGGAGGAATGAGGGCTGACCGGTGCTGTGTGCTGCTTGATCAAGTGCCACTTGTGTGCGAGGTCGGAGCCTGGCGGGAAGGGGCAGGTCTCCAGCATGAGCTCGGTCAGGTGGATTTTACGTTTGGAGTTGATGGGGTTCTTAGGGTGCGAGCGCCGGCGAGCTGGTAGGGGCAAGCACAGCCCGACCGTGTCGCTCAGCCGCTGGCGTAGCGAGCGAGCGTTCAGGGTCCGCCCTCCGGATCCAGAGTCGATCTCCTGGATGGAGCTGATTCCATAACGCCGGTCACGGCGGTTCCCACAGCCTCTCAGCCGCCCAGAACGCCGGTCTGCCTCCAGAGAGCTCTGGGTTTTTGTCGAGCACGAGTGCTTCTTCTTGCCCCCCCACGGAGCGTGTCGGGAGTAAGAGTCCCTCCGTGCCATCGGGACACCACCAGATGTTCCTCTGGCATCATCCGACTCCTTATCGATGGAGATCTCTACGATCTGAGGGATGTCCGATACGCAGTTATGATGGCGGCGTCCTGTTGCGACCACCGGCACTGGCATGAGGCTCCATGATGGGCTGGCGGTGGCGGCGGCAGGGCCCCGGGCCTCGACCGCGTTGCCTGCCTCACCCAGATCCACCACACACTGGACTGTTTCTACCTCTACTCTGCTTTCAGCCGATCCCGTGCTGTGGAAGAGAGTCTGGCATCTGCTCTTCAGGCTGCTCCACATGTTGCCCACTGTCGTCAGGAAATGGAGCCCCTCGGACCTGAGAACGACAGGAGACGAGGCGGATTGACTCACAAATTTATCCAAAGCAACAGCATAAAGGTGCATTCACATCAACCCTGTTTAGTCCGCTTTAATCTGTTTGCCTAGAAAATTTGTGCATTTGTTTGGGAATGCATAATCTGATGCAGACCACAAAACGTGATTCGTCGTCTTTTGCAAAAAAACAATAAAGAGAAATTCTACAACGGCTAAAATCTGACGCTACTCTACATTTATTTACATTTCCTGAAGAAGAAAGTTAAAGTGTCTTCTTCAGAAGCGTTTGTGCCGTTTCCTTCAGTGGTTCTTAGTGCAGTGCCCCCACAGGCAAGGAGGGGAACAGGTTTTTCAAAGGCTTTGGCAGTGTGAAAACGAACAGCAGCAGCTGAAAATGTGACAAATGTTGCAACTTTGGTCCCAATCAAACCAAGTCCACCAGGTGTGAAAACAGCCTTAAACTGCACAGAAGATCCAGAGAGGAACCTCCTCCGTTTCATTCCTCAGGCTACTGTGTGTGCAGTAATTAGACATGGTTGGAGTGTAACAGGGCCAAAGCGTCTGAGGGGTGGGGGAGCGGTGGTGGTTTTAACAGCAGCAGATTTAGGAGTTGCCAGGCAGACGTGAAGAGACACAAGGCCACGGCTATAAATGAACCTGGGATCTGCTCACAGCTGATCTGCTGGTATGTACTGTATTACAGAGCCAGTCTAGACCTGACCCGAAATTTTCCCTGCAACAGCAACAGCAGACAGACGGGGCACAATTGCATGCTTTCTCTCCGTCTTCCCCCCTCCCTTTCTCACACACTTACTGCTGATTTATGACATTCAACGCCAATAAGGTTTGACAGGGATTTGGAGGGAATGAGATGAGACTTTTCTGGGAGCGGTTCTTTTAACATTTTTCCTCATGAAGTGAATTTAGTTCATGGGATTTCTTAGAAAGGCATTCAAAAACAGTGATTTATTTAATTGAAAATTAACTTAAAGTAGCAAACTTACAGAAAAAGATATAGTTACCAAAAAATGCCAACTACTGAACTATTTGTTTTGCATGAATCAAACAAATTAGTGCATAGCTGAAAAGTGGAAGGAAAATAATGCACGGACTTCAACGTGTTACAGACTCTAAAGTGTTAATTTAAACGTTTTAACATAATTAATCACATTTTGTTTTCTTTTTATTTTCCAAACAAAAGTTCCGGTTGGAACTTTCATATTGCGTTTCTGGTACGCCAGTAAATCTGACGCACAAGCGACATCCGCAAAAACAGCAATGAACGGTGAAGCCATTCCTCTTTCTCACTGGAGTTTAACTTTTGCGTCAAAAAACAATCTGATTGGTCGCTGTAAAAGAGTTTTGCTGCGTTGAAGTTGTGCTAAAAGGAGTTAGTCTATGAGTGAAGCTATTCAAGTCTAAAATATGTAAAAGAAAAATAAATAAATCAAGTACATAGTTTCCATTTAAATGACAAGACAGAGATGTAGATAAAGAACCATTACTGATACCATTACAGGAACCACTTTGTCCACTGTGAAACACGGTGGTGGCAGAACCATAATGTGGAAATGCTTTTATTCATCTATTTTTTTTGCAGTGGAAGAAAATCTGTCAGGAGGTGGAAACAAATAGAGACTGGATTTGAGTTGTCTTCCACATGCAACAGATCAGTTGCATGTGAGAAATATCTCCAGATATTAGAGGCTAAAAAAAAACAACAAAAAAACAAAACAACAAAGAAACATCCTGTCTTTCCACGTCACTGTTTTGTGAGTCTGTCAAATAATACGCAAGAAATTTGTTGCAACCAAAGTGTGAAAAGGAGCAAAGTTTCTGCAACCTTCAAATTAAGTTTGATAACCACTGATCACGTCAGGTAGGTCGTGTTCACTAAAACATGCTTTAAATATAGAGTAAAAACAAGATGGCAGAACTGAAAGCAACACACTTGTACTTAATATAATTTAACTCTTTTTAAAAAAAATAATATAATTTATAAATAAAGGAACCTGGGAAAGATTGAATCTCTGCTGCAGTCAGTGAAAGAACCAGGGAAAATATCTGAACATCTTTGATAAAAGATATAAATGATAAAACTGATCGTTATGAATTAAAAACAGTGACATAGTGGTGCATACAAATACAGAATTTCAAAACTTGGCGTTTAAGTCCAAAAGATTATTTTTTTATAAAAGTGCTACAATGAAAAATTTAGAGTAGAGCAAAATAAGGACCTCCCAAAAAATGGCATCAAGTCATGCAAGATTCTCACACAAATACAATAAATCCCTCCAAGTTATGGGGAGAATTTACTACAATATTGATTAAAGTTGACCAACTTATTTTTTACAGAATAAATAAATAGCAACATGGATCATCCATCTATTTTCTTCCAGGTTGCATTGGATTGGCGTCGATCCAAATATTTAAAGGACGAGAGGCAGAGCTTTTCAGATGGAAAATACATTTTTAACAAGGTATTTTCAATAATTAATTAATAAAACCCGTGTTTAGATTAATATTTGAGGGGGGGTGGGGAATCTGCTTTTCCACCAGGTTGAATTATTCAATAAATTTTTGGAATTGCACCGGAAAGCTGCAGTGTTTTAGAAAAACCATTCCAGTAATGTTATTGTTAACTTTCATCACTAAAACCTCTGAGGTGTTTTCACAGACATTAAAACTTTATCCAGCTGGCTCGATAAATCCGCAAGCAGAAAATAAATTAATGATCCCTTTAAATCTAAACCTACTAAACCTTAAACTGGTATTAGGCACTTTTTAAATGGGAAACAAAAAAGCAAAATATGGATTCAACGTAAATAGAAACAGAGAAAAACTACTTTGAGTCGAGTTAAAAGTGAATTGAAAGTTGTTTGGATAGATTTGGAGAAGAAATCTGCACAGCTGCTACGACTCTTGCATCATCTCTGCAAGACTCCGGTTAAAAATTAATTCAAATCTGGATGGAAATAAACTTTCATGCAGCTTAACGAGGCGATGAAATGGTGAATGTGTGCTTTGATCAAATGCATCCAGAGACTTTAACTTATTTTTTGGATGAAGAGCACAATCTCCTGGTAATTAGTGATGGCTCAGTCTGCCACACTAGCTATGATGTGAGCCCAGTAATCAGATTATGTAAGGGTCAGACATTATTGACAGAGGAATGTTGCTAACTAAACTGACTGAAATCCCCTCTGCTGCCACAGAACCGCGTTATTCTCTGGCCGGCTCAACGAATCAGTTTGATCTTTGTCATGATTTTGTGATTTTTACAATTAAATTAGCAACATTAACTGGTGCCGTCTCCAATAGAAATCGGACATAATCAAATTAAGAACAATGAATCATTGTCTGACCAAGACGCTGTGATGAACTGGTTGCTGAAACGACAAGATCCAATAATGTGTGCCAATAATCTAGTGATATTAATGAAAGTAGCCTAAAAAGCAATAGAAACTACACCAAAGTTATAGCTTCCAGGTACAGCTGTAGCTTACATGTTGCTAACTAAACTTTATTTTAATATGTCTGCAGTTTCAAACAATAATAAACTGGAAATCAATTTAATGATGAGTCACTGGTCACAGATTTTTTCATAGAACAAATCTAAAATATTAAAAATATCTAAAATATTTCAAAGAAAATGTAGAAATACCTGGCCGCAATGCTACGTCACACATTATGAGCTGTGGTTTGCAAAGCAACCAATCCAGGAGCAGCATTGGTTTTCCTAGCAGCTGATTGGCTGAACTCCCCAAGAACAAACATAAGACACTAAATGTTGGCTTTGACGGCTTTCGCTCTGCATATTGATGCATATAAGGGTATATTTGGCGTTTGACTCATTAACAGATAGCTATAAGTCCAATAGCAGATCTTCATGGTCTGAATCTCAACCCTGTGCTCAATAAAGGTGTTTTTTTTTAAACCCACGAGACCTTAGCATTAGTGATGGACCAACTAATTTGTCAGATTGAATTCAACAACCTTTCCTCTCGACTGATTCTTATCAATGATTAGCAAGTCAATCTGACTGTTGGCCTTGCATCAAACAATAACTACATTTTCTGAGTTTAATAAAAATAAGATAAGTTATGGACCTATGCTCGCAATAGCATATTCCTTGAGATTCTGTTGGATACAGAGCTAAGACTTCCAGCAAACAATCTGAAAAACATTTTTACTTTCTTGTGCTGTCTGGTGTTTGAAAAATATGAAATTAAAATCAAAATCCAAAGGTCAGGGCTGAAGGAAAACCAGAAGTCTGTTTGGTGAGAAACAGCCTGGTTGATGCAGGTCTGCTCAAGAAAAAGAAAAGGTGCTTTAGTGAGGAAAATGACCAGGAATCAAAACGTGTCAAAATGATAAAGCTTTGAACTCTTTTAATAAACTAGAAATTATTTGATTATCAAACAAGCATAAAAATGAGGGATTAAGTGAAATCTTCACACTAATCAAAATATTTGTAGATATGTTCTTTTTTTTTCACTCCAGCTTTGATACCAACAGATTTACTCCCACTAAAAAACATAAATTTTCATAAACTACAAAATGAACTACAGATTTCTCCGACTGGTAGAAAAGGATGGTTTCATTCTTTATAATTAGGGATGGTGATTAGTTTTAAGAGGCTTTGGCAGCAACAGACTGAGGTCAGCACGACGTTGACTGGAAGAAGCAGGAAGGATTTGTGGCGGATGATCCAACCTGATCAAAGGTCAGAAAAAGACGATTTTTCAGCACCAAATCTCTTCCTGGACGTTCAGATGTGAAGTGGCACTTCTAGATGGATGTTTAAGCTCTAAAATGTGCAGATTATTCTCATCCAGGTGAAGAATCTCATCCAGTAGACAGTCACCAATTAGACACAAATCAAATTGGTCCAAATCTCCCTTCTGTTAATGATTGACCATTGATAGGAAGGTCAAATAAAGTCAATTAGTTTTTTTCCTATCCAGCTACAATTTTTAAATTTTGGTAGATAAGTGATCGGCCAATATTTACTTGTGAAGCCGATCTGATCTACCTGTGAGAGGTTTGACTGAAAGGCTACTTGTCTGCACATTTGACGTTAACAATGGTCATCCCACTGTTGCCAACTCAGCAACTTTCTTGCAGCATTTAGCAACATTTCAGACAAAAAGAAAAAGTGTATCAGCAAAAATTGGAATTGGTAGGTTAGGCTTTTAAATGTAATGTAACGGGCGATCGGCCAGAAAACTGCAATTGTTGCACCACTAAGAATCATTAAATGCAACAAAAATGAAAATCAGATTTTTGAGTCTGTACAAAAGACAAAAAATAGTTGTCTGTTATCTCATTTTCTTTCTCTCTCTCTCTTCTTTTTTTTTTTTTTTTGCAATGGTACATTAATGCAGTGGTGTCCAAGCTTTTTGCCCCGGCTGCCAAAACTGGCAAATTTTAACTACTGGCAGGTCACAGAGTTCATTAAATAAACAAAGCAAAACTGAGTTTATTTGGGGGGTTTCTTCCTTTTTTTAGTTTTACCTGCTTAACAATAGGTCTGTCATGACACATTTCATATCGTTTCAGAAGTTATTGCGATAAAAGATCATATAATTGTTGTGCAAATGGAAAATATTGAGTTTGTTCTAATTTATTATGCGATTAATTGATTTATTGCTTATTGTGAGAGGTCTAGTTAACTAAAAGCAAAAAATATATTAAATCTAGATATCATTGAAGATATAAAACATAAAGGCTTTGTCCTGTAGAAAGAAAAATACAGTTTCCAATTTTTTTTGTCATCAATTGCTTTTTGTTTTGTTGGCCAAATTTGTTGTCATCTTGACTTGTGTTCAGGGGCGAACAAAATAATTTCAAGGGCCGAACATTGGACACCCCTGCTTTAATCACCAATTACATGATGCTTTTAGTATTTGCCAAATTCATGACTACAACCGAGGAACTCCGGTGCTGTGGTCAACAATCTGTCGTCCTTTTGGCGTTTAAGACAACTTTATGAATGGAGTATAATCTACAACAACCATGAAATCGTTTCTATCAACGTACATCTACGCTCAGAGAAAGGCATCGTTCGATTCCTCCTAAACAACCGTGACGGTCGCCAACAGCCACAGAACTCGTCGCCCCATCCGGTCCACATCCATTTTGAGCCATCCTGAAACTGAACCAGGCTACTTTTGTTCTCCAACGGCCCAACACGCCCTTCCTCCTGGGAGCACAGCGATCTAAGAGAGGGCTGGTGAAAAGACGAGATTCAGGGAGGGAAAACGCCTTCCCTGCTCACGCCAGAGTTAATGAGAGCTCTGCGGATCCCCAACGTTTTTATTTTTTAACAAATACACGAGATGGAAGAAAAACATCCGGAGTAAACCATCTAGTTTTTATTGTGTGTGTCATGGAAATCTCATCCAGCAGTAGTCGCTTTAATAAATTCACATTTTATTTAAACTATTTAAATTGATATAATAACCAAAAACTCTTAAAACATGTTAAAACATTTTATTCAACTTAAAATACCTTCATATTAGTAGATTATCATCGTTTCATTTGATCTAATCTCAGTGGACACATAGCTCAATATTTTCTGAAAGCAGAATCAGATCTTTCAGCCTTGAGGTGGAAACTTTCTACTTTGAGTTTAAAGTGTGCTTTATGCTGCAGGTGGACATGTGAACGATTTTCTCTCCCTCTGTGTATTATTACAAAATACTCCTGTTAAACAACCTTCTGTTTTGTTCATCTTTCAAAAAAATTGAATACACCTGCGAAAGTAGATGCTCCATTTGCTTCTGCAGCATTTAATAAGATATAAATATTATGATATTTTTGTCGTCTTTTTGTCAGCCAATGAGTTGAAGTTATTTATTAATATTTTAAAAAGTCCAATGTAGAGAAATAGTGTGTAATATTTCAAATGCATAGTTTTATTTTGGTTAGATTCCTAAAAATAAAACAATTTAATTAAAACTACAATGCAAATTTGAGCCTAAAACATGTCTCCATATAAACAATGGGCATTCCTAATTTATTGGGTATAAACAGCAAATAATTTTGTTTGGAGATACTAGTTAGCTAGCTAGTCTGGTCATTCCCTTCCCTTCCCATGCAAGTTCTCTGGATTATCATTTCCCTTCAGTGCTCCATCTAGGATTTCTCCCATTAATCTCAATTTCTCCAGATGAATTTCATCCTGGGCCAATCAGTGAACAGAAGGAGAAGTTCTGAATGATGACGTCCATTTTCTGTGCCGTTTTTGAATTGTAGTTTACCGTTATAGAGTTGTAGTTTGGTGACGGCAGCGAAGGAAGTGAACAAAGCTGTTTACAGCGATGGCAATTTTAGCAAGCTGCCACATTACACTATGTCAGGGTCAAACATTAGTGATTGGATAAAATCAGATTAAAGTCCACACCATCAGCAAGCAATCGTTTCTTAATAAGCAGGGGTTCAGATGCTCTGCACAAAGCAAAAAGTAGAACAAGAGGGTGGTTTTTACCAAGTAAGAGTCAAGTCACCCTAAAACGAGCCTGATGCTTCTGTTCGTCTCTTTAAAGTTCACTAAACCCAGTCGTAGCTAATGGTCGAGGTTGACTCTGATGGAGTTAAAAAGGAAGTTTTTCCAGGTCTGGGTGGACCACTCCAAGTTTTGAAATAAAGAGAAAAAAAGTGCTGTTAGTTCCCCTGATGGAGGCAACAGCTTTCAATCAAATTAAGAAATTACCATATTAGCGACAACTACAGACTTTATGTCCTTAAAATAAATATTATTTTTCTGTTTTTTTAGTAGTAAAATGTTCTAAAGGAACATTTTGCTTCAGTAAAAGGAAAGATTACAGTTATTTCACATATTACAGTTGGTGGATGCATTTAAGCACACACACACAAAAAAAACAATAGAGTTCTTTTTGATGTATTTTATCAACGAGAAAAAAACAGTTATTGACCTGCCGGTCATCAGAGCTGATTAAAGATGCATCAAAAAATTATTTGACTGGAATTCAAATATTTTACACCCAATCTGCCCTGATCAATGATCAAAAACAAATAATCACTCTTTGAAGTGGAAGATGCAACACTGGATTAAAAAAACCTCAATTCTCTATTTTCCATATCAGTTTCAATGAGAAAGTGAAAGGAGGCATAAAAGCATGTCTGGCTGTTTGAGCGCAAATAGAGCTGCAGCGATTTGTTGACATAATCAGTGAAGTTAACTATAATAATCCACTGACACAAATGTTAGTTCAATACATTTAAACTGTTTTTATTTAAAAGTTTTAACATTTTCAGTGATGCCATCTTGCATCACTGAAACACAAGCTAGCCAGTCACACATGCTAACTCTCAAACATTCAACTAAAGCAGTAAAAAATGATTTACTTGGGGAAAAAATTGCAGGTTTGTGCATTTTTATGAGATACATTTTGGTGTCGAGTTAAATGAATGGCATTAAAACATGTGAGATCCTTTTATTTGCACAAATAGTCATGTTCTACAGCAAAAAAAAAAAAATGTTTTGCAATGTTGTGGTTCAGTGATTTGTAAAAATGAAGCAATAGCAGAAAATGTAGAAATCCTTGACAACTGATTTGTTGACTTATTTTCCCATCACTTCATAATTACATACTATTGGGGTTAACAAATGTAAGAAAAATGGAAAAAGTGGAATTCAGGAAAAATTAAACTGAAGAAAAAAACTGCTGAATATGGGAAGAAAAAACATGTCCCTACATGTTTATGTTCACCTGGGCAGAGCAGGTGAACATAAACACTTTACACTTAACCGGTGTAAAGTGCTTTGAGAGGCCAGTATGACTAGAAAAGTGGTACATAAAATCCAGCTAATTTACATGTAACAAAACTTTGAGTTTACTCTAAACTGCTATGTGTGAAGAGAGTCCACTGGTGTTTAAGTGTGTTTATAAATGCTTGTCCCAAAGTTTTCAAAGGAAAAAAAAAATGGGCCTAAAACATGGAAATACCTCAAATTAAGAGTGTATGGACAGATCCTGCAAGGTTTCGTTATTAACTGCTATGTATGAGCAGCTAAACAATCACCAACTGGGGTAACCCAAGTTTTTTATGTGTGAGAGTTATGTGTTAACATGCAGTTTGGGCAGAAATCCAAATGGATTTTATGTAGCGAAAGGTATGTTAACTTCAAATTAAATCACATTTAAACCAGTCAAACTCAAAATATACTTAAGGCTAATAAAAAGCAGGAACAGTCGATCTTTGAGGTTCTATATTGGTGAATTTTTCTGTGGAACACAACTCCAAATTATTTGCAGAAAATAAGCAGAGTCAGTTTTTTTCCCCATAAAGTACATCTAAAATATTTTAAAGAAAATACAGTTTAGTAAGTAGAAATACTTTTCACACCATTGTTGACATTTGCAAAGCAGCCAATCCAGGAGTGCCATTAATTTTCATTGGCACAGATTGGCAGAAATAAGGAAGACTTTAGATGTTAGCTTCTGTAGTAGTGCCAACACTGTTTCCACTGGGTATACTAATGAATATTAAGGCATATTTGGTGTTTGAACTGTTAAAATATTCAGTTGCAATTGTGTTTAAAGATGGATCTTAACTATTTGTGAAGGACTGTGACCACCAACCCTTGGAAATATCATACGTTCATTATATTTTGATGTTACAATTTCCAATATCACATTTCATGTAGAAGATGTAATTAAAACATTTGATGTTTTTACTTGGAATTGCACTCTCAACTGATATAAAGACATGTGATCACTCTGAATGTTGATGTTTTTAAGTTGGAAGTGCAGAAATGATTAGGGCTTCATTTTACGTATGTTGGTACACATAATTTGAGGTTTAAAGCACACATTTGTGGAATACAAAATGAAATTTGCAAACAAAGGTAAAAATGCCCTTTTTTCAGCATTAAACTGGTCAAAAGACAAGCTGTAAAAACTTGTACATGAAGCAATTGGAGCATCTAAAAACATCAACCCACCCTGAGAGTAGGATTAAAAAAAGAAAAATGCATTATCTGTTCAAATCTGCATTTGCAAGTCTGAGCTTTAAAAAAAATGGTGCCTGGAAATCCCAGTTTCTTGCCAGATTCACTGCAGAACTATACTTTTGCTAACTGAATGAAATAACTAAAAATCACTGATGTAATATAAATAGGACTGATTTGAATGTGAATCCAACCGAATTGCATTGGAATGATTTTAACTAAATCAAACACATTTGGACTGAATTGGACTGCATTGCATGCAACTAGATATGCATTTAAGTTTGTCGCGTAAAGTAACCCGACATCACTCATGTTGTGTATTGGTGCTTTATAAATATTCCGATTGTCTGTAAAAACATATATAAAAAACATTATGCGATCATAGCTGGTGTACAGAAACCGTAGGGAGGCCTTCGGGTTTCTGGAGGCCCCATTTTCCCCTTGTCACTACCAAACTAGCGGAGCTGCTAACCCGTTAACGACCGACAGCAGTCCCAGCACACCACTAAATGTAGCTACAGACCTAAGATAACATTATCGGCGCTCACATTCGACAAACTAGCCTGATCGGTTCAGACAAACGCATAGAAACAGCCCCGTTCAAGGCCTAAACAGGCTTTAAACTTAGCAGCTAACAGTTAGGATTTTTCTATTCTGGATTTGCTAACATTTTAGTTAGCTTTAGCTAGCGAAGTTAGCATGCTAGCTTGTGACAATTATCGACAGAAAAATGTAGAAATAAAACAGGCCGGTGTAGAGTGGTTTTAGGTTGTCAAGGAAACAAAAGTGACACATTAGACAGGTGAGTTGCTTCTTGAATTAGTGACTTACCCGTCTCTTTCTGGAAGCCCTACTCAACGGCTCTCTTTGTCTGTAAAAAATGGCTATGAAGAAAAGTCGGGCATATATCCCCCCAGAGGACCACGGCGTCGGACGAAAGCGCAGAACGAACACTGATTCTTGATGGTATCATCCCGAATATTTAAAAAAATAAATAGTAAATCCCTAAAAACACTGGTCAGATCGATCTGAACGCTAAACTGATCTTTAACCGCCGCGACAGCCCGTTCCTCATCATGGTGGGGCTCCTCTTCTCTGCCTGGAGCAACCAATATGACGGCTGTCTGAGCAGAAACTGTGCCGGGGAGGAGGACGGGGCTCAACGTGAGGAAGCCTCGACTGACAGCGGCTCGGGCCAATGGAGGGCCGCGCTGGGGTGACTACTTCCTCCGGAGCACAAGGATAGGGAATGCCCCGGCACCGGCTGGACTCAGGCGTGCCCGGCCACCAATGGGTGCGAGGCGGGGGAGGAAGCTCTGCGCTGGCTGCTACTTGGAAACGTGGAGCGGCGAAGGGGATGCTGGTTCCTGCATATCCAGGCCAGGCCGAGGTTGATGCCAACAGGGGCGGTCCTAAGGCACTTTTACCAGGGGCCCCAAGGTGCGCCCAGGATTTTCAGTTCTGCTTTTATTTCTTTATTAATTTTTTTTAAATTTTTCAATTAATTTCACGGGGGCACAAAACAAAAGAATCAAATACATTTCAAAAGGTCAGTATTTAAAATGTGTATTTTGATATAATTCTCTTAAAACAGGTTTTTCCAACTTTATACATCCTTTTTATTTGCCATTTTTGTATGTTTCTTATTTTTATGTATGAAATTAGGGCCAGACAATTTATTGGCGCTGATTTCCTTAATTTGGGGAAATCAGTGATCGACCAATCTGCCTGAATTTGATATTTTGTAATCATGTTATTTTATTAAATAAAATAATTTCACCACAACAGCATTAATTTTGATAATAATGACGATAACAAAATTATTTTGTTGACAACCTTTTTTGCATGATGATAACGAGACAATGACAAAAATTGCGACGTGTCATTGATGACTAAGACATGATGAGATGTCTGCGAGTTTTTGTTGACGAGACGAAATTGGACGAACATTATTTTGGATACTCTGCTGGACAGATAAAATATATGACATTTCAGGGTAATATAATTTTCAGACAGTCCAGGCTAACTGATTGACATATTCTGTTGTTGTTGAAAGCAAAGTCAGAAAAATAGACATTTGAGAAAAGTAAAATCTGTTTTTTTATGTATACATATTCAGACAATAATACTTGTAATTATACTCCTGTGAATGTGACCGCATCTAAAATACATCTATTTTATACAGCACTTCTGCAAAATCATCTTAAAGACCAGAAAATAAGTGATAATTGTTAAAATCTGAACATTTCAGTCTGCCATGGTGAGGGCAGACTTTTGTTCACCCATGAGTGAACAAAAAAAACATTCAGTGTGCTTTATTCTTACCAGATTTTTTTTTTTTAATTTTTTGCAACATTTTGCTGCAATAAGAATTTGGTTAAAAACTTGTGAGAAATACAAATAGGTGTCAAAAACTCTGATCAGTTACCTTGTGTGATGTCACCAGAGAGATGGAAGATGGTCGTTCATATCTATCTTATTTTGAGATTAATCTCAGAAATCTTCTAGAAAAAATGTGGACATTTGTGAGAAAAAAATTTCTAGAAAAAATTCAGAATTTTTTGATTAATCTCAGAAATTTTGTGGAAGAAACATGGAAATATCAGAGTTAGAGAAATTGAAAATTTTCTAGAAAAAAGATGAAAATTCAAAAGTCTAAAATTTTCCACTATTGAAACTCAGAAAATTTCTGAGATTAATCTGAAAAATTCAGAGTTTTTTTTGGGAGGAATTTACTATTTTTTTCTATCTTTAATTGTCCTAATACACCGTCATAGAAACAGTCTAAATCCATAAAGGTAGAAATACTTTAGTATTATTTAGTAGTTGAGCAGAGCCGAGGTAGAGAGCAGGAAAAACCTCCAGTGGTCAGAACAAATCAGCTTCCACATCTCACTAATACTGATCTGATTTGTGTGTATGAAAGAAAAGAAAAAGGAAATTGGATTAGCACTAATTTCTCCATCAGAAGTAATTTACACTATTTTAGTCTCAATGCAGATCTCTCTCTGGAAATGCTGTTACATTTCCAAATCATCCATCATAAAAGAATAACTCACCCGGTTGATGCAGAGGCAATGTTAGCAGCATTATGGTCTCACACTGTATTTATTTTTAAACTTTAATTGAGAAATGCATCTCTAAATGTATAATCATCAAACAACAAATGCTTCCAAGACACCTTAACTGACCCTCACCATCAGAAGGAGCAATCTAATAATCTTTAATCTATTGCAGCAAGCATCTAATCCACCTTCAAATAAATAAATTTAAAATAATTAGTGCTGTCAGCTAACATTTGTCCCTGTGTATTCACTTAGCATAGAAATACATCTGGATCCAGATCAGATGCAATTTGGATTAAAGATCTAAAATACGCTTTAGGTTCTATGTAACAGGGTTTTATTTTAGCAATGTTATAGATGTGAAGTTGGTAAGAATTGGTTTATTTATTCTTTAAATCAATTTTGTTTGGTCAAAAAGTTATTTTCTCCTCACATTGCTGCTCTTGACGGTTGGTGGTTACCATAGCAACCGGCAACTGACAGCTTGTCCCCATTTTCTATCGGTCATAACTGCGTTTTCTTTACAAGTATTACATTTTAACACATATTTTATTTATACACAGAATTTAGTGTGTAATTTTGCCATGTTTTGTATATGTTTTCAACTGTTAACATCATTAATGCTGTGAGTTTTAGCTGTGTTTAATTTTACAACCGTTAGCTGTTGTTAACTGATGTTAACCAACTATTTGATTTTTAGCTCTTGATGGAATATAAACAGTGAGCCTGAGTGTGTCAGTTGTGAAGTCAGCCTACTGGACCTGAGACGGACAAAGAAGGGTTACATATAGGTTTAAATATTGGAAATATATCTAATTTAAGCAAATAAATTACTAATAACTAATAACAAATAACTAACATTGTTCTTTCATAAATACCATTAGAAATAACTTGAATGATAGTTAGCTTGTTAACGCAGAGCTCCTAGAGGTCTGCTGTTGTAACAAAGCTCCTGTCGCCATCTTGTGGCTTTAGGATGGAAACATTTTCAGGTAAATTTTAATAGATAAAAGGAAATGCATTATACCGCAGACGGTGTGCGAAACTGGTTTTGGGACTTTACAAATCCCAAATCAGGATTGTCTTTGGACAAAAAACCAAGAAAATAACGTGGTTACTTGAATAAACCAAAGTGCAAAGGGATATTTGTTTAGAGAGGATATTTCAGCAGCCATTTTGTAATAAGTAAGGGTTCTAAAGTCCATATTGTTCAGCAGGAATACAGAACCGCTTAATACAAAAGTGATGCGATGTAAAACTACTATGGATGTTCTCTTTATTTTGTACTCTATGATCTTATCTCCTGTCACAGGGGATTTTAATATTTACACTCCTCTTATTGCAGCCGCCAGGGTTTATTACAAGAGGAAAGTCTCAAGGTGCTCCGAGGTAATATGTAGAAAAGTAGCTGCCCTCTAAATCAAATGACTTGTTGTGTCCTCCTTGGCAGCAACAACTGCCATCGAGCATTTGCTATAAACTGCCAATAAGTTTCTAACCTCACTGGGGAATTTCAGTTCAGAGGAACGTTTTTTTTTCTTTTACTTCAGTCACATTAGAGATTTTTCAAACATGAAAGTTCAGTTTAAGGTCATGCCATGTAAACTTGATTTGATTTTAAGTTTATACTGCAAAATCTTATGAAAAAGTATTTGTTCCATACTTCTAACAAGACATTTTTCTATGTTATACCTTAATTTATCTCCCAATGGAACAAGTTTCCTTAATCAAAATTAAAGAATTATTGACTTTATATCTGCTAAAATGTTACTTTTAAGTTAGTTTGTCTTATTTCAAGTATATTAAGATATTTGTACTGGAAACTAGACCAAAATATGTGGTAAGACCTTGTGTTTTTGTACTGTAGTCTTTGACTAGACCACTTCAAAAGCTTCCTGTTGGTTTTTCAGCCATTCAGAGGTTAAACTTGGCATGTTTTCTCATTTACATTTTTTATTTGTCATTATAGGGACAGTGCATATTAATAGCAATTCTGTAACTGTGCCAGAGTTAGCCAGAAGACTATTTTTCATCTGCCTACACTGAAAAAAGAGAATGGAACTCCAACTTTAAAAAACTGAGTTAATTTGCTACATGTAATCAAATTATGTTTTTCATACTTAAATGACAATAATTCATATAAATAGCAAAAAAATAACAAAATCAGGCAAAAGAACATTTTTCAAAATTAGTTTCTTTCATTAAAAAAAACTTATGAAACTTAGAAACTGCAGGTGTGTGTCTGTGTCTGGTGAGTTTTTGGTTAAAATTCCAGTAAGAGTAGAAATACTTCATAATGAAGTTACTCAAGTAAAAGTAAAAAGTACAGCGTAGTGAGAAACTCCTAAAATTATTATTTTTTTTTTCATAAAAGTTACTACCCAACTTTGCTGCAGCGCCTAGGAAAAGGTCATACATAGCTGCACACACTGCTTATGCCTTGGGCCGGCTCTGGTTGAAAGGACAGAAAGTAAACACAGGAAAACTCAAAAGCACAAGTGATTGAAACTTTCCAAATGGTAGATTTGAACTGTAAATAAACAAACATTACTAAATTAATCTGAGGAGTTGACAATGACCCTTCTTTAAATTTAAAAAACTAAAGTGTAAATGCAGGATATGTTTTTATTAGTTTCCTCTGATGCTTTTCAACAACCATAAACCTGGCTCTTACTTCTGCATGATACATGCAGGAATGTGGTCTGTAAAATTATATTCACAGATACTCTAACGCGGTACATGAGAGAACCGAGGTCAAAGTAATTACACTCCATCATCTGAGCTCCAATTATCTCATAAAGCCCACCTGTTAGGCTATAATTATCATTGTCATGGTAAACATGTAATCCTATTTTAGAGATCCTGCAAAATAGGAATAATAAACAGGTCGCCATCAGAAATATTTGACTATACCAAGCTGATGATAAGATCGTTTGAAACCTAAAAACAGGTGTGCAGTTTGAGTGTGTGGGTTGTAAAGAAAGCTCCAGCACTGAAACATCATATGCACACCGTGATACATGCACTCTGCCACAGCATATCACTCTTATATATCAATGTAGGAAGTGTTGAGTTTGAGGCAGATGGTGAAAGCAAGAATTTCGAAACAGGAGGCAAAGCACTAACTGCTCACTGTCAGAGAAATGATGAAACTGCACTTATCACATGAACCTCAAGAACATCCACTTTTACATTGGAGCTGCATACACTGCAAAAAACACAAACTTACCAAGTGTTTTTGTCTGTTTTCTAGAGCAAATGTCTTTAAACACTTGAAATAAGAGGGTACTAACTCAGAAGTAGCTTTTCATTAACACATGGAGCTTGTTTAAGTCAATAATTCATTAATACTGATAAATAAAAGTACCAGTCTGACTGGCAGAGTTTTTTCACTTTTGTTTTAAGTGAAAGTAATACTTCTGTTTTTATCTAAAGTTGCGTTTCCATTGATCATATAATTGCACAACTGAAATTTTGAAAAACAATCTCACTATATGAAAATACACCTATTTTGAAAAAGATCACGTTTTTTGATAAAATGTTTTTGCATAAGGATGAGACGGGTTTTTTGGCTAGTATTATGCTAAATTAGTATAATTTCATGTAATTTCACACAATTTGTGTAATTTTCAAAATTGCAATGGAAAAACATTTTGCATCACACAAGTCACATGATCAACGATTGGATGTTACTGCTGGCAGAAACGACAAACAAGACACCAGGAAGTGGTAGAACGATGATGGCGCTGGATGTTTTCTAATGGCTTATTGTGTGAACAGAGATATTTATGTGTGATTTTAATTGTGTTTCTTATTTAATGGAAACACCGTAAATGCAAAATTGTGTTTTTTCAACATTAGCAGAAAATCAACAAACTTTTGTGCATATTTGTAATGGACAGGCAGGTAATGTTAAGGAATTGTTGACTTAGAACAAACTTCTATATTGTGCTAAAAAGTTACTTGTAGGTTAGTTTTGCCTTATTTCAAGTGTACTAAGATATTTGCACTGTAAACTAGACAAAAGTACGTGATCAAATTTTGTGTTTTTGCACAAAATTAGTGGCCAGTTAACTAAACCAAAACCAATGCACACATTGAAAAACATGCAAACTTCACCTATAAATATAGTAGCCCTTTTTAAATTTTTTATCAGTAAAACACCAATTAACTGCTGCCCACTTTCTTTTTATGAACAAGAAAATCTGCACTTCCAGGAATCATCACAGCAAAAGTTGCAATCACTCATTTCCTGAAGCTGATAGATCTTTTGCAGAATTAACCAAACCCAAAGCCAGACTGTTAACACAGGAAACATGTTTATTGAGAAAAGAGGAGCATCAATGGGAGAATGCATTGCTGGCTGTGGCACTTCGGTCCTTGATCCTGAGGAGGAGAGGGGGGACCTTCACATGACAAAAGCGAGCAAAACTGTCCGAGAGGCTCGGCCGCTCCTCGTGCAGTGATCAGCGCTGCTGACAGGACCGTTACGCAACACAGGCTGGGACAGAGAGAAGAAGCACCTTCAACGTTAAAGCTTTAGTTAATCATATGAAACAAAACAACAGGGAGAATTGGCACCTTTGAGAAATGTCTTTAAAAATGCTAGAAAAATTAAATGCATTTTAAATAAAAAGGGACAAACGTTTTGATATTTGGCTGGTCAAGAAAAAAAACAACCTTAAAGTTTCCACTAAAAGTTCACATTTTGTTTCTGCCTAAATTCTGTTGAATTGACTTTCCTAAATTGGATAGCACCAGCTATTCTTTTAAAGCATTAGTTTTCGATTACTATTTAAATCTTGTGACTTACAATTACACCAATAAAAAGCAAAAAACAAACAAACAAACAAACAAACAACTGACAAAAATAAAATGGGATTACTGCTGTTAGAGAATATTCAGTCTTTTCAAATCAAAAACATAAAAATCAATGCGTTTTCTGGTAACTTGAATTCATTGAGGCCTGGATTTTATTCTCCAATGTTCTTTCACAGCAGCTGATAAATCAGTTTTTCCCGTTTAAACCCTATGTTTCTATGGTTGGTGGACTGATGCATCATGATCCTGAACAATGAGTTCATCGCCACCAAGCCTACTTTAGATTGATGGAATGAGAAAAGTGTCCAAATTCATGGAAATGTGTGTTATTTTCTTTGTGCAGTTGTCTTTACAAGTTTTATGATGATGGCACCAAACAAATAATGGCTTCCTCACTGAAATCTTCTTCTATTTGGTTGGATCCTTTTAAGGCTTCTGGAATACAGGGTTATTTTTGGCCAAAAGTCGGTAGCAGTTCCAGTTAGGCTCCTTCTCTATTGTGAGTTTTAAAACCAGAACCTTTTTGAATCTTTGTTGGTCGACAAGCTGAGCTTGACAAACTGCAACTGGACTCCTTTATGCCATTTCCAAAGGAAATTAAGACAGGATAGTGTCAATGAATGGTTGCAAATTTGTAAAATCTCATTTGTGTGAGAAAAACGACCTTACTCCACATGTAATACTCAGAACACGGCTTTCGTGCCCATTCTGTTTCCTATTTCTATTCTACCATTACAGAAATTCTAGCATTAGGAAGGATCCTCACAATTTGCTAATGTTTTCTAAATATTTGGGAGGTTTCTGCTCTTCCACCAACAGTTTCAATCTTGACGTGCAAGAGGAAATGTTTATATACGCAATTTGGAGGTGTGTTCACATCTCCCGAACTTGGAGAGCATACCAATCTCCATGTGCAAAGGAGGACAACATGTGTTGTTTGTTTCAGTTGATTCATGAGATGAGTTTTTTTTTTTAGCAAGAGCAATGCCATGACAGTATGTGAAGAGAAGCTGTGGCTACTTGTTGCAATTTCAGACTGGTATGTGTAGCCACTGCACAAGCCCAAGACGGCCATTCCTTATTTAACCTAGAAGATCTAGTGAAGTTTGAGAACATTCTACTAAGTAAAACTAAAGACAGACCTCAAAGATTGATGTTTATCTTTTAGCCAGAAACAATTGTAACCTATAAGAACAAAGAAAGCATTGTTTTTCCAAATCAAAGTGCTAACCAGTACTTATGCTAACCCTTATCTTTTAACTTATCTTGGTTATCATTGTTAATGTGATATTATGTATTGAAATATATCTTCATTTTATAGAGTCTTTTGACATCATAACTTTGTCAGCTACATTTTAAAACATACGGTAAATTAAGCTGAGTTGGTATTGATTAGCTAGATAGCTATCATTTGGTGCTAACAGAGCTAACATTTGCTTTGTCAGTTCTTTCAGTAAGCTAAGGCAAGGAGCTAAATGCTCTAAGTTTTTAGGTAAATACTAGTGAAACCCTGGTATTCATCCAAAGGTGGTGATTGTTTATCTTTGAAGCTAGCTCAATAATATATTAAATGTTACTGTATATATAGGTTTCTAAATGTTTAAACTGTAACTTATCAGCTTATAAGGCAACCAAATATCATTTTATTTGACATAGAACTGTTTTAATTAGTGTCTTTACTGTATTTGGTGACATTGTTGCAGGATTTGGGCGAAGTGAACCTCTGATTGTTCCTGCTGACATGGTGTGCTATTCCTGCTGTGCCTGACAGAACCATGTGCATCTTGTGTGCTTCAGACAGCTGTTCCTGGGACAATGGGTATGTTGGAAAGCACAGGGAATGTGCATTGTTGTGCTGGGAAATGGAGCAGCAGCAGCTGTGCTTCATTGTTGTGCCATAGACAGTATTGGGTCATAGTAGCCAGATGATTTTAAAAGGCATATATCATCGAATTTTAGAGGCAGAAAACCTAAAAATTATGAAACAATGAAACAGAAAAAAATCACAATCAGCATTCTAATGTTTTC
This sequence comes from Poecilia formosa, assembly GCF_000485575.1. Lineage (NCBI taxonomy): Eukaryota > Metazoa > Chordata > Actinopteri > Cyprinodontiformes > Poeciliidae > Poecilia > Poecilia formosa. The sequence goes on from NW_006800369.1 coordinate 415,221, forward strand.
GAAAGTGGAGTAGTGATTTTGATACGCAATTTTCCCAAACAAATTATTTTTTGAGTAAACTAAAATTGGGAAATACTGAAACAGAGGATGGCTTTAGGATTCAAGGTCATCTATGCAGTAGTGTGGAAGTAAATAAGTAAAAAGAAGAGATTGCTTCTCACCCACAAAAAGTTCTGCCAGAAAACTTTTCACTCTGTGCTTCTAAAACTATTTAAATCTTAAATTTAAAAGATAATCCACAGTTCAGGCTTTTGGCTAGGACAGCTAGCTATATTATGACTTTATTATCTTTATTACAACTTTATTCTTGTTTTTTCAAGTAATATTGACTTTATTCTTGTATGAGTTTGTTGTCATAAATTTATTACTTTATTCTGGTGAATTTGTTTTTTTTTTTGAGTATGGCCCTAATACTCTGTTGTAATTCAAAATCTCCTACAGACTGTGTAAATCTCAGATTTCTTTTTCTATAAACAATCTTTCTGGATATTTAGAGGCAGAATTAGCTTTGTAGCCATTAGCAATTGTTTTTTTATTTATTTTTGTCTGAGCCAAATGGAAAAGAATGTCTCATTATAGCCGTAGTCTGATTATATGTCAGTATTTTACCATTTCTACCTTGATTAGCATTAGCTTGAAGTGACATTTTAAGACAAAAAAAAATACAGTGTTGTAGGAAAACTTAACTACAGAAAGGTCTATAGAGTCTGAGTGGCATGAGAGACCTCAGAGTAACATTCTGACAGAGTGATTATATGGAGAAAAGTGAGACCTTCCTTAACCACGGTCTCACACAGCTGTTGGGAGAATCGTACTTATGCTTGCCTGTGAACAATAACAACACGGGTCTGAACCAGAGCAGAAATTATGGCTTTCTGGATGCCGAGTTATTGGCACAAGCAGAAATTTGAAACAGGATTAAATTACAGGCAGACTCGGCTTGGGACAGATCACCTTTAAATCCGTTTGTAGGGTGCTGGTTTGCTAAGTACTCAAGTTACAGTTTCTCTAAATTTTTTCTCCTGACTGGATAAATCGGTTGATAAATCTTAATTTGTTGAATTCAAACTTGAGCTCCCAACTATAATATGCTCACCTTTATTTTATGCTTCTAAACACAATTCTTGATGAAGAAGTATGTAAAATGTTTAAAAAATATTTAAAAAAATATGAAAAAATGATGATATATGCCCTTTAATGAAAGGTGTGCATTCTTTGGGAAATATATGAGTTAGTCTACAATTTCTCTCTTTAAATTGATAAAAACATAGCAAATTACTGCATGATAACAAAAAGTTATTTATCAGCTGATAAAATATGATCTTGATGATATTTGATTTAGTGATACAATCTTATAAACTCTACATAATATAGTTTCTAAAAATGGATAATAAACATTTTCATTTTCTTGTGAACTCCTCAGTTTCGTTCTATCTCGGAGTATTTTGGCATGCCACACTACAAAACAACCTTAAAAATAACATAGCTGTAGGTCCACAATTCGTCCGAATTTAAAGATTTGAAATTAAAAATGTAAAACTAAGTCTCCCGTGACAAAATGTCAAAGCTAAAAACTTATTCTCTTCCATCATTTTGGAGATAAACTTAAAAGTTATTTCCAAAAACAATAGAGATATTTATGAATTAAGCATTCATCTTAAAGCTGAAATGTCATTTTGTCTTTCCTGTGATGGCATACAGCGACAGAAACAAACAAAAAATTATTAAAATGGTTATAAAAGAAGGTACTTTTGAGGCAAAAGTCTTGTAGAAGAAGAGAATGATGGGTTTTGAGCTCCTTTGGTAAAAACGGCATTCTCAGTTCAGGAGAGGCTTCTGGTACTTCAAGAGTCCCAGTGCTAGCTGTTGTTTTGTCCCTCAATCCTCATGGTTTTTGTCTTTGCATTTTATCCATCTTTTGCCGTTAGTCCATGTTTGGTTTGTGGTCTTTCACTAGAAGAATCCAGAGGAGCCGCCACATCACGTGATCAAGCAGCAGTTGATGCAGCGGGGTCCCAGTCTTCTCTTCATGGATCCCTTCTTCCTCTTGGGAGCCAGAATGGCGATGATGGCCTCGTCGAACACCGTCTTCAGGCCCTTCTGGGTCAGCGCCGAGCACTCCACGTAGCAACACGCCCCGATCTGACATGGAAAACAGGAGACACAGTCACAATTTTACCATTTCTTAACAAATAAGAGCCGACTCCACAGGTAAAACTGTAGTAAAGGTAACACAGGGGTTTTCAAAGTGCGGCCCGGGGGCCATTTGTGGCCCTTGGACATATTTTTTGTGGCCTCCAACTGCAAATGGAGGCTTTTTATTTGTAATCAGGGTAAAATTATTACCAACATAAGTTTTGGTATGGAAAACATTAAGTTCAACACAAAGTATTTGTCTTTTTATAACCAAATAGAGAGTTTCTGATGGGTTTCTGAAGAAAGTGACCTAAATCCTATTTTTCCAACCCAGATTTCATCTGATCAATTGAGCCTGGAAGAATTTTAAAACTGGATGTCAATCTTTTCACACAGCAAATGTCCTTCTAACGTTGTTGATCTTCGATGAACAGAATCCCTTACGTACAAAAAACTAACAAATTGACAACTTTATTTGTTTGGTTTTCTTTGTTTTCTTGACTCACAAGTACTTTTGACTTGATAAAAGTTCTTGTTTTGACGCCTCTGACCTAAAATATGCAGCAGTCAGAAATTATTTCGTTTTTCTGTGGCTTTTAAAGGGGAAATATTATAAACAATATACATTTAGCATATTTTTATTCTTCCATTTGAGTCTCAACTGCTGGGAAGATTGCTATTAATGTATTTTAGGCAATAAAATGGAAATTTTCTTATTTAAAAAGGAAGTGAATTATTTGCATGTTTGCATCTTTTAATGTATTTTTAATATTGTTTAAATAAGTGGTTAAATAGAAATACGCAGAATGTGCAAAATTTGTATAATTTTAAACCCCTGCTTTGGTTAATTTTTCCATTTTGAATGTTTAATAGCAACATTACTGGAATCCATTTTGCTGTTTAAACACTTGAAGTTAAATAAAAATGTCTTTTAGGCCAAATCAAAACACCTTATTTTGGAATCAGTTTTCCAGAAATGCATGGCGGTGTGAAGGAAGCTTCATAATAATTATCTTTTATTTTTTATTTTTAAGAGGGTAATTCTTTGCAGACCACATTTAGGATTTATATCCTGCAGCCCTGAACTCTGCTGGACGTCCATACTGACCAGGAATGTTTTCCTGGACTCATTTTACAGCAAAGAATGCTCAAAAGTCACATTCCAGAAATTAAACTCGCATGTTAACATTCCTGCATCAAATCCACATGCAGTAAAACTGAACATAGCTGCTTCTCCTTCATCAGTTGATCAATACGAACCTCCTTGGCCAGTTTCTGTCCCTGCTCCGTAGCGATTGGCTTCTCCTTCATGTCGTTCAGTTTTGCAATCGTCTTGGGGTCATCACGAAGGTCAATCTGGAAAATATTAGCAGCCTTTTGTCTGAGCGAGCCAGTAAAACAAATATAACACGACTAATAGATTTAGCTCGACCTGAAACCAATTTATATGTTGTGCAAACAAAACGTCTGATTTCACCTTTTTATCTACAACAGATGGAAGGTTTTTATTAAAGTGATTGTATTTTACTACTTTAGAATTTGAGAAATAATGCATAATTAGTCCTAACTTTAAATATTAATGATTGTTTTGAGTAGGCCTGTCACGACAACAAACTTTGATGGACGATTAATCGTCCCACAAGTTATTGTGATAAACGATAATATTGTTTTAAGACTAATTTCAATATAATGCACTTTCTCAAAGATCGATAAACTTCAAATTATAACAAACTTTTATTATTGGAACTAGAAGACATTTTAAATATCCAAAATAAATAAAGAAAACAACAGAAACAACAAATAGAATGAATTATGAAGTCTCCTTAAACAAAATTAATCATCGAAAAACTGTCTAGTTGAGTCCAAAGCAGCAGACTGAAGGCTTTTGTCATCAAGTTTTTAGCAGAAAAAGAGAGAAAAGAGAAAAACGATAAATTATGCAAATGTAAATTATTGAGTTTGTTTTAAGTTATCATGTGATTAATTGATTTACTGTATTGCTTATTGCAAGAGGTCTAGTTTAGAGTCTAAAACGTAAAATTGTCATTTATACAATGACATGAATGCATGCTTGGATTAGAGCTGAAATGATTAATCAGATTAATCAAAATTACAAATATGAAGATTAAAAATAAATAAATAAAATACAATTGCATAACTACTAATTGCAGTAAGGACAAATGAAAACTATGGTAAGAAAATCAATAAAAAGATCATCCAAAAGTGCTAAAAAGCTACTTAAAATTAGGGCTGAAATGATTAATCATGATTAATCAATTACTGAAATAATTGTCAACAGAATTAGTAACCGATTAATTGCTAACTGCCAGACTAAAAAAGACTGTTTGGTGAAAGAATAATACATTAAGACCAGTAATTTAGTCAAAACTGTACAAAAATATGCATACATTTTACATGTAAGGTAAAAATTTAAAACTTTTGTCTGTAAATGTGTTCTATCCAGACGTCCTCTGGTAGCGTAGTCTAAGCTTCACTCAATTCTGTAAAAAAACATTTTAGAAATATTTTTAAAATCTCCTATTATTATAATCTCTAATTGTTAATTGATTAATCCAAACATATTCAACAAAAATATATTAGTGACCCTTTGAGTGCGTCAACAAAACAAGACGTGATTCAGTTTTCAAATTCTACAAAAAATAAGAAAATTAACAAAATCTCCTATACAGTATCTTTTACTGTCTAATTATTAATTTTTTAAAGATAATCAGCAGATCAGGCTTTCGCTGCATGGATGTTAAATCAAGCAGAACTTTTCACGTGTTGATGTTAGAAGGTGGATTGTTGTAACCAATAGGAAAATTCAACTGCAGTAGCCGCAGCTCAACCAAAGAGGGCAGCACTGAGGCGGTTTAAGGCCAATATTGGAGAATTAAACAAATTTACACAAACATGTCACAGAAACATAAAGATATCACCCTTAATGGCCAATTTAGATAGTTTATCTGCAAGAAAAAAAGTTTATTTGGAGTTTACTCTTTAAGTTGATTATTAATATGCTTAATTATTGATTTTTACCACTAATTCCTGTTTATTTTACTAATAATCTTTAGCTGAAGTGCAATTATTTTTCAAACACAATAAAAGAATTACCAGATTATTCCTCTTAAATGGTGTAACAGACATCTGTTGACGCAAATTAAAATAATTGATCCTCCAGATTGATTCTGTCAGCTTGAGAGTGATTGGTTTATAATCTGAGCATAATTTGATGCAGCACACTCAGGTTTATTTTGCAGAGTCAAAAAGCTTAACTCTGCAGATGAAACTGGGATTTCTCAATTCAAACATAATCATGCTCAGCTTCACTTCCTGATTCTGTGCAGCACTATTTCAGAGCCAGCCACGCGGTTCCTCTGTGTTTTAATCCACTGCAGCTCCTTTCACCTCCTCACCAGCGATAATAACCGTCTCCAATCAAAGCTTCCATCTGCTTTTCTTTTTTCCATCGTAAATGTCGTAGCAGCCTGCGCACACAGCCGCAGAGCAGCAAACGAGTCATGATGGGGACTGATAAAAGAGCGCACAACATCAGCTGACACGACATAAATCAGACACCCACTCCGTCCTCCTCATCACCGCTGCACCGGCATTCGGTTGCCGGGGAACGCTGACCAACACGCCGGCTAACGATAAAAGATGTCCGTCTGTTGTTTTACTTTATGGAAAAATAAATCAAACATCATAGTTTTGTAAAAGACCAATAAAACCACATTGCTGTAATTTACAGCAACAAAAAAAACTAAAAAAAAACTGCAGTGTTTGTGTAATCTGCATTTCTACAACAAACACATGGACAACTATTGATGCACGCAAAAACTCTTTGTGCAATTTATGCAAACCCTCTTTGATGTGGGGGTTTGGAGTCAATCAATCTTTGTAGAGGACTTCAACACAACGAAGGCAGAACAAAATGTTAACATAGAAAAGAAAAAAAAGCACAGGAGGCATTGAAAATAACTTAGAAAACAGAGTTAAGCGAGAAATAAACAGAAATTTAAAATTAACTTCAGTCTGAATAAACCTAACTGTGTTGATGACAGTGATAGAGAGACAAAAATACAAATATTAAAAACCAAAAATAAACAAAAATTGCATAAATTACTAATTACAATAAAGTTAAATGAAAAGTATGTTAAGAAACTCAATGAAAAGTCAATATAAAACAGCTAAAAGAAACTACTAAAAATTTCATCTGAAACGATTAATCTGATTAATCAATTACTGAAATAATCGCCAACTAAATTAGTAATCGATTAATCATTGACTGGAGTACAGACTCAAAAAATGCCATTTGCTGAAAGAATAACACACCAAGAGCAGTAATTAAGCCAAAACTGTACAAAATAAATACATGCATTTTTCATTTAAGATAAAAAAAATGTCTTTGTTTCCCAAGATATTCTCCTCAAGTGTCATTTTTAGCTTCACCCGGTACAAATTCTGTAAAAAAAATATCCTATTATCCACCTTGTTTCATCAAATTATTGATTAAAAAATATCAAACACTATTTCTAGCTGCAGATTCATCGTTTGCTGCCCCTGATCAATGTTCACTAAAGTACTGCTATGTTACTGCATGTTAGGGAATAACATTTTTATTTTTTCATGTAAAAAATGTAGTTATTTGCATGTTTTTAATACATTTCTAATATTACATAAAAAGGCTTAAGTGGTTGAATTAAAAATCTGCAGAATGTGGCAATTTATTTTATCTGATTAATTGATTAATCATCAGAATAATCGATTACTAAAATAATCGTTAAATTAATTTATTTTAATAAAACTTGACCTCCTGGACAGGAAGAAAAACACTGACCTGGGTGCCAATCAGCAGGTAAGGAACGCTGGGTGCGTACTCCTGCAGCTCCGGCACCCATTCCTCACGCACATTTTGGAAACTGGCCGGGTTGACAACGGAGTAGCAGATGAGGAAGACATCCGTCATCGGATAGGACAAGGGCCTCAGGCGGTCATAGTCCTCCTGCAAAGACACAAAATGCAACGTCGCCCTTCAGGGACCAGGAACGTTTTGGTCGTTCATGTCAGTTCCTGAACATCAGATAGTAAACTGTTTCAGCAGCACCATGAGAAACTGACTAAAAGCCACAGTGACATCTTTGTGAATTTCCCATTTCCACCCTGAAAATGTCCGGTCCCAGAAAGCTGCTGTGTGTCAGATGTGCTGTACTCACTGAAAACTAAAAGCATTTTCACACCATATAGTTCTGCAGACTCTGTCTGATTGGGGACCAAAATGTAAACGTTTGTTATATTTTCAGCTGCTGTGGTTCCCTTTCACACTGCACTGAGTCAAACAAACCAAACTCTTTAAAGGACCTGTTCCCCTCCTCGTCTGTGGGGGCGCTGCACTCAGGACCAATGAAGGAAACAACACTGACGGCAACATCTTTCCACCACAAGTTGCAGTTAACGCTCCTCAAAAGGCAATCGATATTAATTGTGCTTTCTTTTCTTTTTATTAGCTTCCTTATGACCCTGTGACTGTACTGTTCCATTGCTGAATAACTTCAAATTGATCCATAGTCATCCATTATTACTTCCTAAAACGGTGTGCTGCTGTGTGACATTGATGTTCAGGCCAGAGAAAGACTTGAGGCTGGACTTGGACTGAGCATTCACAGAATTTTTAGAGGGACTTTAACTGACTTGTTCAGACGGATGTTAAAGTTAGGGCTGCAACGATTCCTCGAATGATTGGAGTACCTTGATTATTAAAATTTCTCGGGGCCTTGAAGCTTCATTAAATTATGTTTTTTTATTTAGCACACTGTTTTCTAGCCAGGTGATTATTTATGTTGCGCATCGCCTCTGAGTTGTTGACGAAAGCTAAGTGCTAGCAGCATGGGGTGATATCATTAATTGACAATAATGTCCATGTTTTTATAATTTTTTGGGGGGCCAATAAGCATCAGTGATAAAAATCAGTGAATTTAAGTGTCCTTAACATCACTGCTGTGATGCCTGGAGTACGACAGCCTCCAGGGAGCATCTGCCTGGTGGCCGGTCCAGAGTGAACGTGAAGTGTAGCTTTACAGACGAACGGAAAATAAATTTCATGTCATCTCGGTCGCAACAAATGGGTGTTGGAGCGCGCTGTGGCGGTACAAAGCTGTCAGATGTTTTTCTGTGTGTGATGAAGGAACCAAATCCTGTCGTCCACAAGGACACAAAAGCTATAAATGACGCCGCAAAGTGAGAAAGTGAGTGAGAAAGACGTAAGACTGGAAATAGACTAGAGGACAAAGATTTTAAACTGAACTTGGACTTGTCATTTAAGAGGCTCATGGATAAAGAAGTGATACTCGAAATTCTCTTGAGGAACGTTAGCATCTTTCGAAGACATGAGACTAGAAATTTACTTTTGGAGAAAACTGCTGGTGGAGAAAGACTTCAGACTTGACAGAAAAAATAGACTTGTGAATGCCAAAAGTCATATGTCATGAAGGTTCTTCTGACCCAAGACGGACCACTCCAAAGGAAGATTACAGACATTGTGTCTACCGTTTCCAAGGGAACGGACAGGATTTTTGTGGCCGAAGTCCAATCCTGGTGCTTCTAGGTACCCAACTGTTATATTGGCGCTGATGATGAATCTATGAGAACACATGCTGTCCTGGCAGCCCAAACTGCAGATGAGTCAACTTCGCATCAGTGGATGTGGGATGATGAGGAGAAATGATTCACCAATGTAGGAGCTGCCTATCCAATTACCTCCCAATGAGGACAACAGGAGATTTTCAGAGAACCGGCTCAGCGAGGGCCTTCAGAGGGCTTTCAGGCGATGTGATGAGCGTTCGCACGTCTCCATTGACCAACGGGTCTGACGCGACGAGGATGAGGAAGACCTTCGTTTGGTATCCGAACCAAATGTAGCTACTCTCTACTTTGACTGATTGATGAGCCTAAAAATGCAGTATGGTTCGGATCAGTCCAATTTTCTTATACAGAGAGGCAAGAGAAGTGCAAAAGTGTAAATTTTAAAATGTCTTATTTTAAAATGTAGTGTAAAATAACAGTGCACAACTGTGAAGGAACATCTAATTTTTTAATTTTGAAAATAAAATAAAAAAAATAGGATAAAAAATGTAGACTTCACAGTTTGCACTCTTATTATAAAAAATATTGATACA
>NW_006800369.1:425473-427024 GCF_000485575.1 Poecilia formosa
GGAAATACCAAGTACACTTAAAATGAGAAATAAAGTAACTTTTCAGCAACATACATGAGTTTCTTTTAGGCCAATAATTTCTTAATATCAATTAAAAAGCACTAGTTCGACTGATAGATTTTTTTTTTATACTCATAATACATTTTTCTCATGCTACAAGTGAAATAATCTGCCAGTGGAACTAGGCGACGGGCTGGGCTTGGCTTGCGTTGCTAGGTAACGGCTGTGAAATAAGTGAAAGAAGCTGTGTCTGAATTCAGGGTCTGCATCCTTCGAAGGACGGATTTGTAGGCCAATTACGTCATAGCGTGGCGACAAGTATGGAGTTAGTGAATAATTGTGAAACAAAACTAACTCCATAGACAAGGCCTGTCCGAATTCAAAGACTCCTTCAAATGCATCCTTCTTTTCCCCAGATTTGAAGGATGGGTCCGGTGTATCCTTCACGGCCCACGATATCCCATAATTCATTGCGGGTTCCAACTGGGCGTTCAGGCAGAGCATCAATGGCGGTGAATAGCGACAAATGATTTAGCTTTATAACACTTTAAATGACACAACGTGATTTGGTACAACGTTTTTAGGCGAGAATATAAGTGTGTAAATCTCAAATATTTGCTCGGTTCATCAATACATCATCTAATTGCAATATTGTTCTGACATTTTCGGACCTGTCTGCTACCGCTGCTTTAACATCCAGCTCCCCTTCAGCTGTCAGCCGGCCAGGCGCTCCAGGTTCGGTACACCGAGAGAAAACGCCTAACTTCTGGCACATTGTTATAAAAACTCCCGCTAGCTTTCCCCAATGAATGGGAGTTAAACACCGATATTATTCAGACAGGTCTGGTTGAAAATGTTTGGTTTACAAAGTATTTCAAAGCAGAGCACATCGGTTTGATTGATTAATTAAATTTAAGCCTTCAAATATAATATGTTTATTTAACCGTAATGTCCTATCTGCGATGTGGAGAGTATTATATTTGTAGATGAATAATTTGTATTCCTTGTAGAAAAGTGCAGTACACATTTGAACATTTTAGAATCAAACTAAGAGATTTCATTTTTACTATGGAACATCCTTTACTATAAAAAGTGATGAATAATATAGAAATAAGTAATACATGACTGAAAAACAAACTTCGGCTCCGTTGTTTTTTCTTCTCCGCTCTCTGCTTCGCGCTGTCACGGTTGCTTGGGAACATGAGTTACGCTGAGGTGGGGGCGGGGACAGTTGGTGAAGGCTAGACCTGTCCGAATCCACAGATATTTTTCTTCCGGTCTTAGTTTATTCGCGGCCTTCGAAGGACCCGTCCTACGTAGACCAGTCCTTCGAAGGATGCAGACCCTGAATAGACCCTTTTCACAGTGACGTCAGACAATGGCCGCCATAACTCAAACCTGGGTATCTTTACTTCCGGTGTGATTTTGCCTTGGGAACCAAGCTGAAAAATTCCTGCATTCTCATAATCTTAAGGATATAATAAAAGGTACGTTTAATAATAACAGCATTTAAGTGTTAGATAGCTGTTATTAATTATTGTAAAATCACCA
>NW_006800370.1:0-65232 GCF_000485575.1 Poecilia formosa
GGCTTTTGGCAAGCTACAAATGGGAAACCTCAACTACTTTTTTTAAATGGCAGCTTTTGTATTGTCCCTTTTCCATAAAGGGCAGATTAGTGAAATTCAAAACTTGTAGTTGTCAAGTTTGCAGATTTTCCCGTCAGAGTTGTGGATATCTGCGGATTCTCTTGGCTGCATCCTTAAAAGATGCTTTATTTATTTTTTTTATTTTTTTTGCCCAGCCTGTCAGATTATGTGGACAGGTAAGTCTTGATTTGCAGTTCTGTGAGACCATTTCAGTTTTCAAAATGATAGAGTGAAAAGTGCTCCGTAGAGGTTCAAGTATTAGGATTTTGTTTTAGAACCCAACTCTGCTTTTTACGCCTCCGCAGCTGAATCCCTGAGGCATTTGGTTGCACTTGATTGTACGTAGGGGAACCGGATAAAAAGAGGCTGAATTCATATTCACGCCACGCTTTTTCCTCCCCTTCGCAATTTTATTGGTCAACCAAATTAAATATCGATACTGTACATTAAGGTTTGTGGTTTTCATTTGATAAAATGCAAAAACATATTCAAGGAGGATGAAAACGTCTTTAAAGCACCGTTCATCCAAAGCAGGAGAAAATAATTAATGAATTCATTTCATGTTTTTTTTTCCCTCCTATTTACTTGACCAGCTAATATTTTTACCACTCAACATAAAAGTTTACCAAAATAAAAATGGGTAAAATCTGCAAAAATTATAGGTCACTAGTATGTAGCCTGGCATGTGAAGTGTTACGTAGGAGCTGTGTTAAAGTGTTTTCTCAGGTTTGAAGCTGCTTCCCAGCTCCAACCTCTGTGGTTTAGCACCATGATGGTTTCTTAATCATTAAGCTTTAAGGTGGAAAAGAAAAAAAGAAAAAAACATCCCACAAGCAAAATCTTCTCTCTAATCCCCTCTCTTCGTCTCATTTACCTCCTTAACAACCAGGAACAATGCTGACCTCAGCTGGACCTGACGAGTTACTGCTGTTGTTTACGCTCCCTTATGAAAAGCAGCAGGCAGCATAGAAGATTGACTAATGTGGCCGTTCTACCACAGACAAGAAGACTAACCGAGTGAGCAGTCAGAGAGAAGGAGACAAGCAGAGAGAGGGGAACAGGCAGTGGTGAGACAGCGGAGGCAGCAGGAACAATTCAGACACATGGAGAACAGGTTCCTAATAGGTAGGAGACTACAGCGTAGCGGCAACAGGGAGGTGAGACAGACAAATGGTCAACAGGAAGTGAGACAGATGAGCAATATATGTGCTTAAATGTCCCACACTTAATTAATTAGGGAATGGAAACACCACAGGGCTTTTGGCTGCTTGAATCATATAAGATAATCACAACAGCACACCCACACCGCAAGAACAAACAGACCCAGACATGTGCAAAAACAAAGTGTGTGTAAGGACATGAAGGAAGAAGGACTCTATTTCCCCTCTTTGTAAAGTCTTATACAGAGGGCAGGTGAAGAAAACAGCGACAAAAAAAAAGAAAAAAAGAAAAAAAAGTTGTGTGTGGCAAAAAGGACGGCGGTGGGCGGGGGTGGGTGTTAAATGGCAAGAGTGGGAAAGGGATGAATGAAGAGAAGAGAGGAGGCAAAGAGCGGCTCAAAGCAGAGACGGAGTGAGGATCAGTTGGGAGAAAATGAAACCATTTGAGGTAAAGATAGATGGTCGCAAGGAAGGAGAGAAATGGAGTGTGAGATGGAAGAAAAGAGATGGATGCAGAGGGAGAGAGCGTGGGAGGAAGAAGAGGAGGAGGAGGAGAAGGAGGAGGAGGACGCTAGATTAGATGAAGGAAGGAGATGTGGGGAAAGAGTGTAGTGAAGTGTAGTGGAGAGGAGAGAGGAGTGGAATGAGAGATGAGAAAAGGGAAGCTGTGACCTCACATTCTCGGCTGCAATAACGCTTTGAAGATCATCTCAAGGTTGCTAGATAAGAGGGGACCCATTCAGACCAAAGGGGAGGCGGGGAGGGGGCAGTGCAGCAAAGGTGGGGTGGTTGTTGGGGGGAGGGAGAGAGGTTGATAGCGAGTGGACAAGCAGAGAAATAAAAAGCAGGAGAGAAGCAGGTGAATAGGAGTGATGAAGACCATGAAGAAAATGACTCAAGATGCCACTAGGTATTCATTAAGCATGTTTGCGTGTGCGTGTGCGGGTGCGTGTGTGTGTGTGCGTGTGCGCATGAGTGTGTGTGTGTGCAAATCCATGCAGCGTATGCATCACTTGTTGGGAGATATGTAAGACTGAGTGGGTTTATTTACCAAAGTGTGTCTGTGTGTTTATTTTAGCATTTCTCACTTTTCACAACAAATACTGACCTTAAAAGGACCCACTACACCTCATGGGGCCCAAACCCCGGGGCCCCATAAGGAGCAGTGCTGTTTTAGGGTTGGGGGTGACGTTTAGGACTAAAGTGTGAATTGAGTTTAGGTTAGCTTCAGGGCTAAGGTCAGGGTTAGGGTACAGAAATTAATAAATAAAATGAATGGAAGTCAATGTAAAGTCCTTGTAAAGATAGAAAGTGTGTCTTTGTGTGTGTATGTATATCTAAGTGCGCAATTTGGCAGAAGTGATAAAATGCTGGGAGCCTGCCAGCCAATAAACAACCAGGCCGGCTGTGTTCCATTCCTTAATGAGTTACCCTTATCAGTTACCCCACGCTCCTCTCCTCCTTACATGCATCCTTTATTTATTCTCTATTATCTTCTTCACTCTTTCTCCTGCATATGTCCGATTATCCTTCGTCTTGCATCCTGCACTTCTTACTCTGTTGATATGTTCTGGTTCAGCTGCTGCTTTTTTTTATTTTTATTTCTTCATCTTGCTGCTCTGCCCGTGCTTATTCACTTCCTTTAAATACTAAAAGAAATCACAAGTAAATGACTTTATCGTATTACAAATTGTGAAATGTGACACAAGTAAATATACTTAATTTAGACATGAAATTTGATATGTAATCGTCTTGCGTTTAGACTGCTTTTGATCATATTCCATATTATAACAGTGTTTGGGTATGTTTGACAGCTGCTCAACTGCCCTAAACAGGACAGCTCTGCAGGGACAGCCGAGACTGTAATTACTTTTGGATGTACTGCCATGATATTTTGCTCAGAAAATCATGTTCGCTTGAGAAAGGTTAATGAGTCTGGTGATCTTTTGTCTCAAGACCAAATTGTTGCAAAATTAACATCTGCTTCAGCTGTAATTTCCCTAAGTAATTGTAAGCCAGTTAACACACTGATTCTATTATTTAACTCAAAACATCACTGGGTGTAACACACAGCTGCACAGAGAGAACTGTTCTCAAGTCTTCTTTTTTTATTATTTATTTTTCTCTCAACGTGGACCATGTTTAGTTTAAATTGGATAAACCCAATTTATACATACTTGGTTTTATTAATGCATCATTTATATAGAGATTAGCGAGTTAAATATTTGGATCCATGTGAGTGTCGAAGACTATTTCCTGCACCACAACTACACATCTGGAATTTAAAACCAATCTGCAGCAAACACAGCACAGAACAGGAGTTTCAGTCTGGTGATAAAACTGACTGTTGGTTAGGGTCAAACATACAGGGGGAGGGAGGGTTTCCCATTTTATCCCTTCCCACTCTTTGTTAAACTGCTGTCATATTTTCTCATCATGCCTTGCTAACGTAATAAAAAACATAATATGGACAGATTTTGCAAACAGCAAGTCCTGTCACATTTTTTGATATATGTGTGCTGCTGTTTGGAATAGTATGTGTATACTGAGGTCAAAGGTGAGGACTTTAGTGTTATATGAATGTACTACCCTTCCATAATTTTGAGTAGTGCTAATGACTCAAAGGCAAGACTGCATCTGTGAGTTGTTGCAGGAGGACAATGGTCTGTTTAAAAAAAAAAAAAAAAAAAAAAAACATTTTTCCCCAAAGAAAAGGTTTATGTGCTTTGGGGAAAAAAATTGAATTATTTTCCCACAAAACAAACATCACCACAATTGTCAGGAACATTTTTGATGTAGATGATTGTGGCGAGCCAAATCAGAGTTGCAAACGACATTGTTTCAAAAGTGGTGAAATAGTGGTGGTGATTATTACACGGGGTTATTTTTGTCTTTTAATCTTTCAACTGAAAATATTTCTAAAAAAGCATATTGTTTGTTCATAACCTTCTCAGTTAAATCTGTCAAAAATACATTTGGAATAAGGAAATATTTGAAAGTGCATAAAATATTCACATCTAACACTTTTCTTATAGACCCATAACACAAAATGAGTCTATTTAGAGGTTGAAATTTAAACTTTCAATATTAGAAACTCCTCTTAAACTCCATTGGTCAATTGAGGGGTTTTTTTCCCCTCTCTCTACTACAAGTCAGAGCAAATATATCACTTTCTATGAACATAAAATGTTCATTTATTGAGGGAGGAGTGAAATCCAAGACAACCTGCTTTTATGTCAAGAAAGGACCACCCGACTCACCCACCCACCAACAATACCATTTGCCTCATGGACCACAATTTAGCTCTGATTGATCAATCTCAGTAGCAAAGCTCAGGCTTGTTAACTTGATAACCAGCCTGACAACATGGAGTAAATAAAAATCTCAAAAAGTAACACATTATTAAAATGAATTAAACAACATATGGGGAAAAAAGCAAAGCCCTTGACATCTATTAGTCTGGAAAGGCTTAAAAAGTCACTTGGAACAACAACAAACCACCGTGAGGTCTGTTATCTACAAATGGAGAAAACACATAAGAAACATCTAAACAGACAAACTAACAAAAGTGCTTCTGTTTCTAATTGACCTTTGACTTGCCTGCTGCGGAGGTAATAGTTGCCAAGATATACAAAGCAAGAGTGTGTTCAGTTCTGAACCATTCCTAACAGGCCTTGACATTAAGCAAAGGAACACCTGGTCATGGATTCAACTCATGCATTCTGACATGCTGCCTTCCACAAATCAAATTAAGTGGAGTTAATGGGATTAGAGGAGGGACACAATGTAGGAGACATCAATCTGGTCTGGAAGTCAGCCATGAGTTTAGTTTGTTGACATCTAACAAGGTCTGCTTGGCCAGCTGACAGTTGGTGATGGTTCATTATGATTTACATTTGTGTCTACTAATTGCCTCTGTAGTAGTGACTTCAGTCAGACGCAGTTCAATCCTATCCAATCTCAGGTAGAGCTTTACATTATTTTTGACTTTAATCATCATCACATTTTCAGTGTCTGCACAGTATTGCAAAGAAGTGCAATATGAGTCTATTTAAATATATGTGAAGAGCTGTGCTTTCAAGCTAGTTTGCTCCACATATTTGACCAGTCGCGTTCATTCTGACCATCTTTCTACAATGTTTACAGTAATAAAGAAAACAGTGAAGCACCTGTACTAATGGATTCAGCGCCTCCTAGTTAAGTGTTTACACCTGTTTGCAGCGTTCCACTATTTGTTGAACCATTGCCGTGCATTTGCACCTGTCAGCCACAGTAGTGAACTGTGTTGAAGCAGCATGCTGATGCTGACCTGCAGGGACTTTATTTGGAAATAAATATCTGTCTAAGAAACACAAATAGGACAGACTGCTGTGCCCTAGATATCATTAATTAGCAAGTGTAAAGCCTATGGACAGCAGGTGTTACATTAATGCACAGTTAAGCTAATACATGAGCTATGCTTATATGCGTAGTATTGATTTTCTTAACTTTAAAGAAGTATCAGACTGTGATATTTCCTCAGTGGGGCGTCCTTAGAAATGTAAAGCTAAATGTAAACATTAGTGGGTATTTGATATAAATAGTTGTGTAATAAACATACCACAGTCAGTTCATAGCATCAAAAGATCAAAAATCTCAAGGTGGGGAGAATCTTTTCACTGGTACAAATATGATGGCTATGTTTGAAATGGAATAAATATTTAAATATTTTTATGCAGAATGTGGGATTAAACTAAATAAATATTCTGCTTTTAGATTTGCTGATGACATCAATGAATTTATGTGACATCAATGAATTTATGTTTATGGAAAGAATAAATACGTTTTCAGACTTATTCTGAATTCTATTTTGTTGGACAGAATAGTTTTGTTTTTCTTTTAATTTTTGATTAAAGGATGTCCATTTTTGTGGACTTAGATGTGAATTTCATGTTGGCATAGGCCACAGTTATATTACCAACCTCAATGTTCATCCACAAACAACACATGACCATAAGCTTCTTGTTACATTGCCCATATGTTATTGATCTGCTACTTGCATTATACTCTGAAGATTTTCTAATTGCTATAAATAAAAGAACCATCAACGTTACATAAAGAAAATGCCCACAGCAAATTAATTTTAAAGTAAGCAATATCTAATTTAAACAGTGCCATACATATTAAAACAGGGACAGTAAAAATGTAAAATGCACAAAAAAATTGTAAAATACTGATATTTTTATTTTTCAAAAATGCAGCAGAAATGTTTTAGGCTCGTCACACGCCATCCGTCTGCTGAGACGGCAAACCCATAAGAAGAAACAAATATTCATCCAAACATCCTTTAAATATTGTTTTTGTATCGTTTTGAAAAAGTTTTTTGTTCGCCACAAAGTTTTCAGCAATTTTAAATTTTTCACATATTCGGTTAACAAGTGACTAAAAAAAACTCTGAGGAAAACTGATGAAGTTACTTAGGATGAGCAGAGATTATATAGGTCTCAATGTGACAAAGCTGCTTGTGGTCACACATGTTAAGGCTGGGAAGGAGAAGGGATGGAAGGACCAGACTAAAGTTGGATGAAGGAAAAGGGCTGGGAAACAAATGCAGAATAATACATAAATGCTGCAAATCTTTTGCTCGGGCACTTGGTTGAGTTACTGGATTTGAAGTCATTACGGGTCCTATGATCATTTTGGTTAACTGGAGCACAGCAAAAGCCTTTTATGTGGTCTCCATGGGAGCTCTTTATGTTAAATACTTTACTTATGCATGGAAATTGTTTGTAATGGATTTGAGAAATGCTTGATCTCTATTGCTAATGACTAAGACCAGTAACAACCATAAAGCCCTCCTACACTCACAGTGAAGTCAACAACAAAAACCTCAGTATTGTCAATATGTCCACAAGATGATGGTCAGAATTTCAGAGATAGGTTTGTTTTAATCCAACATTTTTAATTAAAAAAAATGATCCTGTTTGAGGATATTAAGGCTTAGGAAGCAGCATGTTTGGAGCCTTGTTTTCCTACAGTGTTACGTTGCTCTCATTATAACCCAGAGCTACTTTATCTTCACCTCATTAATCAAAGCTTGCTCCAAACCAAGGTCGCGGAAAGTAAACCCAACTTCAAGCTGTAAAAAATTGATTTTAGAGAAGTTTTTTTAATCAGGGCCAGGATTTTTTGCCAGCACCAGGTAGTTTAATCAGGGGAACAACTTGGAAAAACAGCGGCTCTTCGTGAAGTGTAAATATCAAGGGCACGGTGCCTTTCAGAAGCATTTGTAAATTTTTATGTTAA
The DNA here is from genome assembly GCF_000485575.1 of Poecilia formosa. Taxonomy (NCBI): domain Eukaryota; kingdom Metazoa; phylum Chordata; class Actinopteri; order Cyprinodontiformes; family Poeciliidae; genus Poecilia; species Poecilia formosa. The sequence continues at coordinate 7,506 of NW_006800370.1, forward strand.
AACCAAAAACTTTAAAATACTTTACTATAACATATCAACACAAAGTTGTTCAAAATTGCAAAATGGAAGACAATTTATGAATTAATTTTAATTTTTCTTTCAAAAAACAACTGCAGATCCACATTTACTCTGGCACCTTCAAGTAAAATCTAATGTGCAAACTTCACCTAAACCAAGAAATAGTGCAAAGACGGCATTGATCTGAGATGCAGCCAATGGCAATATGTAAGCTGATATGTAATATATAATTGCATCAAATCAGATCAATGCGTTAAAATGACCCAGTCAAAGTCCAGATGTAAATCCAATTGAGAATCTGTGGACTTAAAACCTAACAGTTAATGGTTCATCAAATTTGAGCTCTTTTTTAAAGAAATATGGATAAAACTAATTCTTTAAAACAACAGAAAGTTTCTATTTGTGCAAAGCTGACAATGACAAAAGATTTACAGCTGTAAATGCATCAAAAGTTGACAAATCTTCCACTTTCCAATGATGTACTACTCTGTAAAATAATTTTTAAAAAGTTTGTGGTTGTAACATGAAAAAAAGTGAAGAAGTTTCATAGATTCAATTACTTTTTAAGGATCTTATACAAGAAAAAATGCCTCATTGAGTTTTTTAGACATTACGTAAAATTCTGGGCCACTTTAATCATCACCATCTGTCTGTCTTTCAAAAACCTCATTATGAGTTGGGGTTCAGAAAAGAAAATCATGTCAGAACAATCAGGGTCAACGGGATAAAGGGTCAAAGGGTTAATGGTTTTTTTTCTTTTTTTTTTTTTTTGGCTGGTGCTTAATCATCAAACCAATATTGCATTATCTACACAGTACTAGCTCATTGATCAATGTTGAAAGAAAAAAATGGCAGGATGATGTGAAAATATTCTATAGTTCAGCTGCTGAACAAGTATCTATATGGTCACATAGGTAAAAAAAAAAAACATCTCTAAAATGATTCTGCATAGCAAATGTAGCTTTTATATCAACGTACTGTGTAAATACTACAGCAGGTGAGATGGAAAGACAACCAGCCTTGCTTTAGGACATCTATACAATAATATATTAATATCTGAAATGAAAGCAATAATGTGGTTAAATAAGTCATGTTTTAATGCAAGTAGCAGGTAAATGCTATAAATCATAATATATCTGTATCTTTCCATTCTATTTACAAGAGTTTGACACATCGCTGGTTAGAGTGACTCTTCAGGGAGTCTGGCAACGCTTCAGAGGCCCGTTCTTCTTCTGAATCTAACCTCTGTCTCTTGGCATACTTTCCATGTTGTTTTTTTATATCTCTATCCTCTTTCCTGGCTGTCAAATCTCACTCAACAAAATCTTTATCTCCCTTACAATCATTTTTTTTTCCTTCTATTGATATAGTTTTTTTAATCCCTCTCTTGTAAATCTTTTTTTACAACCATCCCTTGCTTTTTTCTTTTCTTTTCTTTCCATCTTAGCTTAGTTGGATCCTTGGCAGATAGGGCCTTTGATCTATTTTAATGGAAAAAAAAAATGCTACATTCACATTTTAACAGGTTGTTCAAGTTGACATCAGCAGTCTGTGTGTGGTACTTCTCCACTCGTTTCTACATCTGCATCTGATATCCTCGCTCCCAGGACAGTCACTCAGGTGTGGTAGTAGAGAGCCAGAACTGACCTGCGCATTCTTTATCTTCCTCCTCAGGTGTAGAAAAAGCTGATTTAAAATCCAGAGCAGGTCTTGACATATTGGGTTGCACAGAGTTGTGTCTCTGGGGAACCCAGTTTAACTGCAGTTACCCAACATGCAACACACAGACACGTGCACACACACGTCTGCTTTCTCATTCTGAAAGAAGTCTCTCTGTGGTTCAATCTGTAACAATCCTGCAGGGTAATTATTAGAGGTATTTCAGTCTGTTTTATGCATGTGTGTGAATATGCGTGTGTATGTGTGTGTGCGTGTGTTGGATTGTGAGCTGTAGATCTGTGTGTTTGTCAGTGTCTGGCTGCGGTTATACGCGTGTGGTGGAGTGTGTGTGCGTGGAGATGTGTGTGTGGGGCAAGTGTGTATTACTATACGGGCTATGGTGTGTGTATCCCTGGTGAGGGTGGCCCATCCTCATCCCAGCCACCGATCCTGGTGTCATTGGGGTCATTGGTGTTGCAGGAGTAACAGGGTGTGAGCCCGGGGTCACTGGCAGCGAGCCCGGGGTCAGGGAGGTCATGAGGGGAACGTCATCTGGAGAGCGGCGCAAGGTCAGGGTATAATCAGGTGGACAGGTGAGCCGCACAGTGTCCAGCGTGCTGTAAATGTCCTGGGTGTCCAAACCGTCCAGGGCATCAAGCGTGTCCAAAGTGTGATGGTGGTGGGCGTTGTTCCGCTCGTCCGCTGACGCTACATCACACTCGAGCTGCTTCACCTGAAACATGAATGGCAGGAAAGTAAGCACAATGAAGATAAAGAAAAAAATGAATGAATTTTAGAGATTTGTTTTTACAACATTTTCAGTAATAAATGCAGAGTCAGTCAGCGTACGGTGCCAACTGATGGAAATAATTTTAGGCTTCTGACGACAGAACAATGGTTCAACTTCAATGAACCTTAAAAATAAAAATCATTTGCTCAAGTTTGATATTAATGCTATTTTTTATTATTTATATTTATTAATCAGAAAATGAAGGGGCGCATTAGTAAAAATATAATGAGAGAACGCTGCTACGTATCATCTTGGCAAACCAGATTATGATTATTTAACCATTTCATTTTTTTATCCAAACACCAAAACACTAAAAGGGATCAAATTAAATATGTATCTTTTTCCAATTCAAAGTAGATTGCTGAAATGGTAAATATGATAATCAGATATTTATCTTGATTCGTATCTGCTAAGTCACCTTAATGATTTTGCTGGAAATGTATTAATTTTCAAATTCAAATAAATATTAGCCTAGCAAATCTTTATTTATAAGATAACTTATAAATTAACTGGCACTACAAAAGAATTGACAGGAATGAGTATTAGTCATAAATTTATGAAAAATAATTTTGTTTTTAGAGGCTCGTTTTAATGCTTGTTCTTCCTCTTACATAATTTTAAAGACATTTGAAGCTCACAATTAGCTGCCATTGAGATTTATTCATCTCTAAAAATATCAATAGTGAGGACATCACATTATTAGTTCATATTAGCTCCTATGTTATGGTGCGTTCACAAATTGAAAACAATAATTGGATTTTTGTATCTACTGAGCACTAAGCCAGCCAGTAAAGAGGAAAAAAACTATTCTTATTTCATTAGCAGTTTTGCAATTGGTCCATCCATTCAAGCGACATTAGATGTCCTTCGGTCACTTCATATAAGCTCTGCTATTAATCAAATGAACAAACACACACTGTATCTTAATATCACTGGTTTACAGACTATAAAACTTAAAAAGTTATTCCAGCAGATGCCTAAATTGCATCTGAAAGCTGCAAATTAGCATATCAGTCCTCAACTCAAACATGGATCACAATGCTGTGTGTAAAAAAGGGTTTTTATGTTTTTTTTTCTTACATAATATATAAAAAAAACACTTTTTAAATAACAGAACAGACTGTCTAAGCAGCTGTGATGCTGAGCAATACAGTTGAATTGCAAATTATTAGAAATTGTCTGGCATAAAAAGTATGTAAAATGCGTCACTCAACCAAAACACAGCAAATACAGTTGAAACATTCAGTGAATGAATTGGAGGCAATTTTCCGCAATTCAAGCCATTGTACATCCACACACGTGCACCCATCCGAACGCTCTCGCTCATTTTCATACTGATAATATCCTCTGATGACAGGCTGTGAGTCAGAAGAGAGATCTGCCTGCAGCTGTGCTTCCGGCAGGCCAAGAGTTTAGTAAATCTTTCCTCACAGCCTCAACCGACTTAATGTCAGCGCTTGACTAGTTCTGTATAACTTTTGTTGCTATTAAAGTGCCGTCAAACTCATTAATTCACACACAAAGAGTTGAGTTATTTATTTAGCACAAATAAATAACTTTATGCTGTCAGGGCAGATGTTTAGTACTTTTAGCGAAACACTGGGTCAAAAAATGTGACCCAGGTTGTTGGATTGGACAAAGGACTAGAATTATGTTACTTTTAGCTAACAGCTGTTTAATTTTTGCTTTTTCTTCAAGATATTATGTCCACTTTATTCTCATTGTCATTATTTTTTACATTGATCACAAAACCGAAGTTAAACTTTTTCTTTTAATAGAGTTTTAACAGAGTTTAATAAAGTTTTAATCGACTTTATGTGGTTGATTTTTTTACTGGTTGGATAATTTATAAATGTAATCCACTTATTTAAGCAGACTTTAACTAAACCCACACCTCAACATTAGTTATTTGTTGCTCTAACAATTTTTGTGGAAAACCTAACACAGGAATCTATATCAAACTCATAACACAGCCGGTTAAATTAGATCAGCTTTGAGAAGGCGCACATGGGCCTATTCTAGAAATGGACAGAAGATTACTCACCTGTAATGACATCAGCCCCTCCCCCTGCAGGTGGGCCGCAACATCTGCAGGAGTTATGTCTCTTCTAGGGGGAGGCAGCGGACGTGGTCTTCTATGCTCAAGACGTCTTTTGTCTTTCTTATAAAGCAGAGCCGCGAATGCAAGAATATTGAGAAACAGCAGCGATGCTCCGACTGCTATCGTAACTGAGAGTTCAGTCGAGTAGTCCTCATTTGGGATCCGAACTCCACTTTCCCCTCCGTCCTGGCCCAAAGCGGACTCCGGAGGCTGTGGCGTTCCCCCTTGCGAACTTGGATGACGTGTGCTTATAGGAGGCCAACCTTTGGATAGACGCTTGGTGTAGGAATAAGGCGTATCGTCTTGTGGAGAGGGACTGTGCGTGAAGGAGGAAACAGACTGCAAGAGTTCATTAACATGATGCAAGTGAGGAACGAGCTGGAGCCAGAAGGAGATCTTGGTGGCGCGGTAGTGGTCTCTGACACGCGGCTTGAGGCCGATGTGGAGGTACAGTTGCTCTTTGGGGGTGTATTTAGACCAAGCAACTTCTTCAAAGCGATTGGGCTTTGTGTGGATGAACTTGGTGTCTTGAGGAACTGGCTGGTTTGGATCCCTGAAAGAAGGAAAAATACTGACAGGTAAATCATTGTGAGAACATTCAAAGTGAGCTTTTTCAGTTTTAAGAATTAAAATGTCTCATTTTAAATTTGCTGAATTATTTCTTGAATTAAGGGCTAGTATGCTATCTGGTGTGTCAGAAGCTTCCAACCTTAACTTTCCTTAATTGTCTTCCCTTTGAAAATGACTTTGTCATAAATTTTGCCATAAAGTAATAATAACAACTTTAGGGCAGCATTGATTACTATAACTTAAGTAATATTTAATGATGATCATTCTGGCGTTGAGAAACTTTTTCTTTTATTTTCTCAAGTTTTTCCTAAGTCAGCAGCAAGCTAGGAGCCGATCAGCATTTTCTGATCTTATAATTCTTTCTAGTGAAATGTTCTCCAATATTGATTTTATTTTGTTAAAAAAAACATACTTCTGGAGAATATTAAAGGCATCCCATGTTCTTCTTTGTATGTACAACTGTTTACTCAGTGAAAAGGTAAAAGTTAATGCTTCGGACAAAATAACTGATTTTAGTTTTTATAATCAGATGAACCGATTATAAATATTTATAGGTTATCATACTTTTAACCAATGATCACTTGAAAGTAGCTAGTATTCACTAAAATAAGTAGAAACTTAACTGGGACATCTATTTGGTCCTTAAGGATTCGATGGACTCAGATAACTTTTTGAACGCATAAATATACGTTAGATAAAATGATGCAATAAAGATCAAATAGAATTATTCTAATGCATCATGTTCAATCTCGTGTGGTTCAGATGTTTTTTTTTTCTTTGAAAATGTACTATTTATATTTGTATTTATTCTTTTGAAGTTCTTAAATCTAGGGGAGTCCAAAAAAGCTTCTGAGCTTCTTCTTAGCTGGGCCAAATTCCTCTGAGGGAACTGTTTCTCTCAAAGCTGGCCAACAATTTCACACTGACATCCATCCAATCAATATCAAGGTGACATGGAACAAACTACTGGCAAGTAAATTCTCAAAGGATACATTTTGTTTTTGGTGTGGGATTTTTTTCTTTTCCACATAAATCACTCCAAGGTGATTTATGTGTAGATGCGTAGATCACTGACTTTTTCTGGTTATGTAATAGTTGGACACGCTACAGCACAAACACATAAGACTGAGAGAGCAAGAGTAAACAAAGATATGCATTCAGGTATTTATAGTAAGAAAAATATTCATTTAGTAATAAAAAATTTATTGTTATGAGAGATATTATTATTTACAATAATAAAAAAAAGAAAGGGGGAAAAAAGTCCATCTTCCTGAGACATGAACACAGACTTCCTGCAACTTTTTTTTTTTTAGCAATTTGTCAAATTATAACTACAAACTTCAATGTATTTTATTGGGATTTTATGTGATAAACCAACACCAGTGTTGATTTGGGTGGCCTGAACACAAATGTGTGTCACTGTTTTCAGGATTTATTTGCAAACAATGTTGAAAACCATGTTTAACCCACCGCCCCCACACTTCACAATCATATACCACTTTGTGTTGACTTTGTGTTGATCTTTGACATAAAATCCCAGTAAAATAAAACGAGCTGTTAGTTTTTCACGAATGTGAAAATATCAAGTAACATTAATATTTTCGTCTGACAACATATTTGCATCAATCAGCATACAGTATTTGCATTAGCAGTCATACTGTTACAAAACCTAAACCAATTTTGAAATTAAACTGTCATTTGCTGATTTTGCTGTATGAGCAGAGCAGAAATGCTGCCATAGTGGGAAGCCCGACTAACACCCAAGCAAGTGCACAAGCCGAGGATTGATACGCCCACGCAGCTCACAAAATATACATCTGGGAGCGTCGCCTCGCCGCTTAAATTGAGCTGTCGCAGAGTTCCATCATCGTCTGTGGCGCTCTCAGCAGAGTGGAATCTCTTTTTCAGAGAAAGTAGTTCCCCATTGATAATTGAAGGGTGGACTGAACTCTTCACATCCCTCCTTTGGTGATTTTTGCTCTGCGGCTTGCTATGGTGGTAATGATAATTCAAGCTGTGCTGGAAACTGCAAATCTAATGTGATGTCACTGCTTTAGTGCATCCACATTAGAGATACGTTTCTGTTTTTCTTTCTCACACGTCAGAGTTAAATCTCTAAAAGCACTTTTCCTATTCTTTATGTTGTCAGCGAGCGAGACTGTTTGTTTAGATTAGCAGTTACACTGACGATGACTCTATAAATCTGAAAAGATTCCAGTGGAGGGAGCCTCAATTCAATTAATTAATAGTAATTTCTCACTTCTGAGGGTTTATCCTCAGCTATTATATTTGTCTTTTAGGGTGATAGAGTAAACAAAAGTCTTACCTGTGCCTGCAAAGGTAATCACACCCTTTCAACGTGTTCACATAATGAACATAACATTCAATGTAAAATGTTAGGGTTTCATGTGGTAGANCAACTGAAAATATTTCTAAAAAAGCATATTTTTTGTTCATAACCTTCTCAGTTAAATCTGTCAAAAATACATTTGGAATAAGGAAATATTTGAAAGTGCATAAAATATTCACATCTAACACACTTTTCTTATAGACCCATAACACAAAATGAGTCTATTTAGAGGTTGAAATTTAAACTTTCAATATTAGAAACTCCTCTTAAACTCCATTGGTCAATTGAGGGGTTTTTTTCCCCTCTCTCTACTACAAGTCAGAGCAAATATATCACTTTCTATGAACATAAAATGTTCATTTATTGAGGGAGGAGTGAAATCCAAGACAACCTGCTTTTATGTCAAGAAAGGACCACCCGACTCACCCACCCACCAACAATACCATTTGCCTCATGGACCACAATTTAGCTCTGATTGATCAATCTCAGTAGCAAAGCTCAGGCTTGTTAACTTGATAACCAGCCTGACAACATGGAGTAAATAAAAATCTCAAAAAGTAACACATTATTAAAACGAATTAAACAACATATGGGGGGAAAAAAGGCAAAGCCCTTGACATCTATTAGTCTGGAAAGGCTTAAAAAGTCACTTGGAACAACAACAAACCACCGTGAGGTCTGTTATCTACAAATGGAGAAAACACATAAGAAACATCTAAACAGACAAACTAACAAAAGTGCTTCTGTTTCTAATTGACCTTTGACTTGCCTGCTGCGGAGGTAATAGTTGCCAAGATATACAAAGCAAGAGTGTGTTCAGTTCTGAACCATTCCTAACAGGCCTTGACATTAAGCAAAGGAACACCTGGTCATGGATTCAACTCATGCATTCTGACATGCTGCCTTCCACAAATCAAATTAAGTGGAGTTAATAGGATTAGAGGAGGGACACAATGTAGGAGACATCAATCTGGTCTGGAAGTCAGCCATGAGTTTAGTTTGTTGACATCTAACAAGGTCTGCTTGGCCAGCTGACAGTTGGTGATGGTTCATTATGATTTACATTTGTGTCTACTAATTGCCTCTGTAGTAGTGACTTCAGTCAGACGCAGTTCAATCCTATCCAATCTCAGGTAGAGCTTTACATTATTTTTGACTTTAATCATCATCACATTTTCAGTGTCTGCACAGTATTGCAAAGAAGTGCAATATGAGTCTATTTAAATATATGTGAAGAGCTGTGCTTTCAAGCTAGTTTGCTCCACATATTTGACCAACATTCATTCTGATCATCTTTCTACAATGCTTACAGTAATAAAGAAAACAGTGAAGCACCTGTACTAATGGATTCAGCGCCTCCTAGTTAAGTGTTTACACCTGTTTGCAGCGTTCCACTATTTGTTGAACCATTGCCGTGCATTTGCACCTGTCAGCCACAGTAGTGAACTGTGTTGAAGCAGCATGCTGATGCTGACCTGCAGGGACTTTATTTGGAAATAAATATCTGTCTAAGAAACACAAATAGGACAGACTGCTGTGCCCTAGATATCATTAATTAGCAAGTGTAAAGCCTATGGACAGCAGGTGTTATGTCAATGCACAGTTAAGCTAATACATGAGCTATGCTTATATGCGTAGTATTGATTTTCTTAACTTTAAAGAAGTATCAGACTGTGATATTTCCTCAGTGGGGCGTCCTTAGAAATGTAAAGCTAAATGTAAACATTAGTGGGTATTTGATATAAATAGTTGTGTAATAAACATACCACAGTCAGTTCATAGCATCAAAAGATCAAAAATCTCAAGGTGGGGAGAATCTTTTCACTGGTACAAATATGATGGCTATGTTTGAAATGGAATAAATATTTAAATATTTTTATGCAGAATGTGGGATTAAACTAAATAAATATTCTGCTTTTAGATTTGCTGATGACATCAATGAATTTATGTGACATCAATGAATTTATGTTTATGGAAAGAATAAATACGTTTTCAGACTTATTCTGAATTCTATTTTGTTGGACAGAATAGTTTTGTTTTTCTTTTAATTTTTGATTAAAGGATGTCCATTTTTGTGGACTTAGATGTGAATTTCATGTTGGCATAGGCCACAGTTATATTACCAACCTCAATGTTCATCCACAAACAACACATGACCATAAGCTTCTTGTTACATTGCCCATATGTTATTGATCTGCTACTTGCATTATACTCTGAAGATTTTCTAATTGCTATAAATAAAAGAACCATCAACGTTACATAAAGAAAATGCCCACAGCAAATTAATTTTAAAGTAAGCAATATCTAATTTAAACAGTGCCATACATATTAAAACAGGGACAGTAAAAATGTAAAATGCACAAAAAAATTGTAAAATACTGATATTTTTATTTTTCAAAAATGCAGCAGAAATGTTTTAGGCTCGTCACACGCCATCCGTCTGCTGAGACGGCAAACCCATAAGAAGAAACAAATATTCATCCAAACATCCTTTAAATATTGTTTTTGTATCGTTTTGAAAAAGTTTTTTGTTCGCCACAAAGTTTTCAGCAATTTTAAATTTTTCACATATTCGGTTAACAAGTGACTAAAAAAAACTCTGAGGAAAACTGATGAAGTTACTTAGGATGAGCAGAGATTATATAGGTCTCAATGTGACAAAGCTGCTTGTGGTCACACATGTTAAGGCTGGGAAGGAGAAGGGATGGAAGGACCAGACTAAAGTTGGATGAAGGAAAAGGGCTGGGAAACAAATGCAGAATAATACATAAATGCTGCAAATCTTTTGCTCGGGCACTTGGTTGAGTTACTGGATTTGAAGTCATTACGGGTCCTATGATCATTTTGGTTAACTGGAGCACAGCAAAAGCCTTTTATGTGGTCTCCATGGGAGCTCTTTATGTTAAATACTTTACTTATGCATGGAAATTGTTTGTAATGGATTTGAGAAATGCTTGATCTCTATTGCTAATGACTAAGACCAGTAACAACCATAAAGCCCTCCTACACTCACAGTGAAGTCAACAACAAAAACCTCAGTATTGTCAATATGTCCACAAGATGATGGTCAGAATTTCAGAGATAGGTTTGTTTTAATCCAACATTTTTAATTAAAAAAAATGATCCTGTTTGAGGATATTAAGGCTTAGGAAGCAGCATGTTTGGAGCCTTGTTTTCCTACAGTGTTACGTTGCTCTCATTATAACCCAGAGCTACTTTATCTTCACCTCATTAATCAAAGCTTGCTCCAAACCAAGGTCGCGGAAAGTAAACCCAACTTCAAGCTGTAAAAAATTGATTTTAGAGAAGTTTTTTTAATCAGGGCCAGGATTTTTTGCCAGCACCAGGTAGTTTAATCAGGGGAACAACTTGGAAAAACAGCGGCTCTTCGTGAAGTGTAAATATCAAGGGCACGGTGCCTTTCAGAAGCATTTGTAAATTTTTATGTTAAAACCAAAAACTTTAAAATACTTTACTATAACATATCAACACAAAGTTGTTCAAAATTGCAAAATGGAAGACAATTTATGAATTAATTTTAATTTTTCTTTCAAAAAACAACTGCAGATCCACATTTACTCTGGCACCTTCAAGTAAAATCTAATGTGCAAACTTCACCTAAACCAAGAAATAGTGCAAAGACGGCATTGATCTGAGATGCAGCCAATGGCAATATGTAAGCTGATATGTAATATATAATTGCATCAAATCAGATCAATGCGTTAAAATGACCCAGTCAAAGTCCAGATGTAAATCCAATTGAGAATCTGTGGACTTAAAACCTAACAGTTAATGGTTCATCAAATTTGAGCTCTTTTTTAAAGAAATATGGATAAAACTAATTCTTTAAAACAACAGAAAGTTTCTATTTGTGCAAAGCTGACAATGACAAAAGATTTACAGCTGTAAATGCATCAAAAGTTGACAAATCTTCCACTTTCCAATGATGTACTACTCTGTAAAATAATTTTTAAAAAGTTTGTGGTTGTAACATGAAAAAAAGTGAAGAAGTTTCATAGATTCAATTACTTTTTAAGGATCTTATACAAGAAAAAATGCCTCATTGAGTTTTTTAGACATTACGTAAAATTCTGGGCCACTTTAATCATCACCATCTGTCTGTCTTTCAAAAACCTCATTATGAGTTGGGGTTCAGAAAAGAAAATCATGTCAGAACAATCAGGGTCAACGGGATAAAGGGTCAAAGGGTTAATGGTTTTTTTTCTTTTTTTTTTTTTTTGGCTGGTGCTTAATCATCAAACCAATATTGCATTATCTACACAGTACTAGCTCATTGATCAATGTTGAAAGAAAAAAATGGCAGGATGATGTGAAAATATTCTATAGTTCAGCTGCTGAACAAGTATCTATATGGTCACATAGGTAAAAAAAAAAAACATCTCTAAAATGATTCTGCATAGCAAATGTAGCTTTTATATCAACGTACTGTGTAAATACTACAGCAGGTGAGATGGAAAGACAACCAGCCTTGCTTTAGGACATCTATACAATAATATATTAATATCTGAAATGAAAGCAATAATGTGGTTAAATAAGTCATGTTTTAATGCAAGTAGCAGGTAAATGCTATAAATCATAATATATCTGTATCTTTCCATTCTATTTACAAGAGTTTGACACATCGCTGGTTAGAGTGACTCTTCAGGGAGTCTGGCAACGCTTCAGAGGCCCGTTCTTCTTCTGAATCTAACCTCTGTCTCTTGGCATACTTTCCATGTTGTTTTTTTATATCTCTATCCTCTTTCCTGGCTGTCAAATCTCACTCAACAAAATCTTTATCTCCCTTACAATCATTTTTTTTTCCTTCTATTGATATAGTTTTTTTAATCCCTCTCTTGTAAATCTTTTTTTACAACCATCCCTTGCTTTTTTCTTTTCTTTTCTTTCCATCTTAGCTTAGTTGGATCCTTGGCAGATAGGGCCTTTGATCTATTTTAATGGAAAAAAAAAATGCTACATTCACATTTTAACAGGTTGTTCAAGTTGACATCAGCAGTCTGTGTGTGGTACTTCTCCACTCGTTTCTACATCTGCATCTGATATCCTCGCTCCCAGGACAGTCACTCAGGTGTGGTAGTAGAGAGCCAGAACTGACCTGCGCATTCTTTATCTTCCTCCTCAGGTGTAGAAAAAGCTGATTTAAAATCCAGAGCAGGTCTTGACATATTGGGTTGCACAGAGTTGTGTCTCTGGGGAACCCAGTTTAACTGCAGTTACCCAACATGCAACACACAGACACGTGCACACACACGTCTGCTTTCTCATTCTGAAAGAAGTCTCTCTGTGGTTCAATCTGTAACAATCCTGCAGGGTAATTATTAGAGGTATTTCAGTCTGTTTTATGCATGTGTGTGAATATGCGTGTGTATGTGTGTGTGCGTGTGTTGGATTGTGAGCTGTAGATCTGTGTGTTTGTCAGTGTCTGGCTGCGGTTATACGCGTGTGGTGGAGTGTGTGTGCGTGGAGATGTGTGTGTGGGGCAAGTGTGTATTACTATACGGGCTATGGTGTGTGTATCCCTGGTGAGGGTGGCCCATCCTCATCCCAGCCACCGATCCTGGTGTCATTGGGGTCATTGGTGTTGCAGGAGTAACAGGGTGTGAGCCCGGGGTCACTGGCAGCGAGCCCGGGGTCAGGGAGGTCATGAGGGGAACGTCATCTGGAGAGCGGCGCAAGGTCAGGGTATAATCAGGTGGACAGGTGAGCCGCACAGTGTCCAGCGTGCTGTAAATGTCCTGGGTGTCCAAACCGTCCAGGGCATCAAGCGTGTCCAAAGTGTGATGGTGGTGGGCGTTGTTCCGCTCGTCCGCTGACGCTACATCACACTCGAGCTGCTTCACCTGAAACATGAATGGCAGGAAAGTAAGCACAATGAAGATAAAGAAAAAAATGAATGAATTTTAGAGATTTGTTTTTACAACATTTTCAGTAATAAATGCAGAGTCAGTCAGCGTACGGTGCCAACTGATGGAAATAATTTTAGGCTTCTGACGACAGAACAATGGTTCAACTTCAATGAACCTTAAAAATAAAAATCATTTGCTCAAGTTTGATATTAATGCTATTTTTTATTATTTATATTTATTAATCAGAAAATGAAGGGGCGCATTAGTAAAAATATAATGAGAGAACGCTGCTACGTATCATCTTGGCAAACCAGATTATGATTATTTAACCATTTCATTTTTTTATCCAAACACCAAAACACTAAAAGGGATCAAATTAAATATGTATCTTTTTCCAATTCAAAGTAGATTGCTGAAATGGTAAATATGATAATCAGATATTTATCTTGATTCGTATCTGCTAAGTCACCTTAATGATTTTGCTGGAAATGTATTAATTTTCAAATTCAAATAAATATTAGCCTAGCAAATCTTTATTTATAAGATAACTTATAAATTAACTGGCACTACAAAAGAATTGACAGGAATGAGTATTAGTCATAAATTTATGAAAAATAATTTTGTTTTTAGAGGCTCGTTTTAATGCTTGTTCTTCCTCTTACATAATTTTAAAGACATTTGAAGCTCACAATTAGCTGCCATTGAGATTTATTCATCTCTAAAAATATCAATAGTGAGGACATCACATTATTAGTTCATATTAGCTCCTATGTTATGGTGCGTTCACAAATTGAAAACAATAATTGGATTTTTGTATCTACTGAGCACTAAGCCAGCCAGTAAAGAGGAAAAAAACTATTCTTATTTCATTAGCAGTTTTGCAATTGGTCCATCCATTCAAGCGACATTAGATGTCCTTCGGTCACTTCATATAAGCTCTGCTATTAATCAAATGAACAAACACACACTGTATCTTAATATCACTGGTTTACAGACTATAAAACTTAAAAAGTTATTCCAGCAGATGCCTAAATTGCATCTGAAAGCTGCAAATTAGCATATCAGTCCTCAACTCAAACATGGATCACAATGCTGTGTGTAAAAAAGGGTTTTTATGTTTTTTTTTCTTACATAATATATAAAAAAAACACTTTTTAAATAACAGAACAGACTGTCTAAGCAGCTGTGATGCTGAGCAATACAGTTGAATTGCAAATTATTAGAAATTGTCTGGCATAAAAAGTATGTAAAATGCGTCACTCAACCAAAACACAGCAAATACAGTTGAAACATTCAGTGAATGAATTGGAGGCAATTTTCCGCAATTCAAGCCATTGTACATCCACACACGTGCACCCATCCGAACGCTCTCGCTCATTTTCATACTGATAATATCCTCTGATGACAGGCTGTGAGTCAGAAGAGAGATCTGCCTGCAGCTGTGCTTCCGGCAGGCCAAGAGTTTAGTAAATCTTTCCTCACAGCCTCAACCGACTTAATGTCAGCGCTTGACTAGTTCTGTATAACTTTTGTTGCTATTAAAGTGCCGTCAAACTCATTAATTCACACACAAAGAGTTGAGTTATTTATTTAGCACAAATAAATAACTTTATGCTGTCAGGGCAGATGTTTAGTACTTTTAGCGAAACACTGGGTCAAAAAATGTGACCCAGGTTGTTGGATTGGACAAAGGACTAGAATTATGTTACTTTTAGCTAACAGCTGTTTAATTTTTGCTTTTTCTTCAAGATATTATGTCCACTTTATTCTCATTGTCATTATTTTTTACATTGATCACAAAACCGAAGTTAAACTTTTTCTTTTAATAGAGTTTTAACAGAGTTTAATAAAGTTTTAATCGACTTTATGTGGTTGATTTTTTTACTGGTTGGATAATTTATAAATGTAATCCACTTATTTAAGCAGACTTTAACTAAACCCACACCTCAACATTAGTTATTTGTTGCTCTAACAATTTTTGTGGAAAACCTAACACAGGAATCTATATCAAACTCATAACACAGCCGGTTAAATTAGATCAGCTTTGAGAAGGCGCACATGGGCCTATTCTAGAAATGGACAGAAGATTACTCACCTGTAATGACATCAGCCCCTCCCCCTGCAGGTGGGCCGCAACATCTGCAGGAGTTATGTCTCTTCTAGGGGGAGGCAGCGGACGTGGTCTTCTATGCTCAAGACGTCTTTTGTCTTTCTTATAAAGCAGAGCCGCGAATGCAAGAATATTGAGAAACAGCAGCGATGCTCCGACTGCTATCGTAACTGAGAGTTCAGTCGAGTAGTCCTCATTTGGGATCCGAACTCCACTTTCCCCTCCGTCCTGGCCCAAAGCGGACTCCGGAGGCTGTGGCGTTCCCCCTTGCGAACTTGGATGACGTGTGCTTATAGGAGGCCAACCTTTGGATAGACGCTTGGTGTAGGAATAAGGCGTATCGTCTTGTGGAGAGGGACTGTGCGTGAAGGAGGAAACAGACTGCAAGAGTTCATTAACATGATGCAAGTGAGGAACGAGCTGGAGCCAGAAGGAGATCTTGGTGGCGCGGTAGTGGTCTCTGACACGCGGCTTGAGGCCGATGTGGAGGTACAGTTGCTCTTTGGGGGTGTATTTAGACCAAGCAACTTCTTCAAAGCGATTGGGCTTTGTGTGGATGAACTTGGTGTCTTGAGGAACTGGCTGGTTTGGATCCCTGAAAGAAGGAAAAATACTGACAGGTAAATCATTGTGAGAACATTCAAAGTGAGCTTTTTCAGTTTTAAGAATTAAAATGTCTCATTTTAAATTTGCTGAATTATTTCTTGAATTAAGGGCTAGTATGCTATCTGGTGTGTCAGAAGCTTCCAACCTTAACTTTCCTTAATTGTCTTCCCTTTGAAAATGACTTTGTCATAAATTTTGCCATAAAGTAATAATAACAACTTTAGGGCAGCATTGATTACTATAACTTAAGTAATATTTAATGATGATCATTCTGGCGTTGAGAAACTTTTTCTTTTATTTTCTCAAGTTTTTCCTAAGTCAGCAGCAAGCTAGGAGCCGATCAGCATTTTCTGATCTTATAATTCTTTCTAGTGAAATGTTCTCCAATATTGATTTTATTTTGTTAAAAAAAACATACTTCTGGAGAATATTAAAGGCATCCCATGTTCTTCTTTGTATGTACAACTGTTTACTCAGTGAAAAGGTAAAAGTTAATGCTTCGGACAAAATAACTGATTTTAGTTTTTATAATCAGATGAACCGATTATAAATATTTATAGGTTATCATACTTTTAACCAATGATCACTTGAAAGTAGCTAGTATTCACTAAAATAAGTAGAAACTTAACTGGGACATCTATTTGGTCCTTAAGGATTCGATGGACTCAGATAACTTTTTGAACGCATAAATATACGTTAGATAAAATGATGCAATAAAGATCAAATAGAATTATTCTAATGCATCATGTTCAATCTCGTGTGGTTCAGATGGTTTTTTTTTCTTTGAAAATGTACTATTTATATTTGTATTTATTCTTTTGAAGTTCTTAAATCTAGGGGAGTCCAAAAAAGCTTCTGAGCTTCTTCTTAGCTGGGCCAAATTCCTCTGAGGGAACTGTTTCTCTCAAAGCTGGCCAACAATTTCACACTGACATCCATCCAATCAATATCAAGGTGACATGGAACAAACTACTGGCAAGTAAATTCTCAAAGGATACATTTTGTTTTTGGTGTGGGATTTTTTTCTTTTCCACATAAATCACTCCAAGGTGATTTATGTGTAGATGCGTAGATCACTGACTTTTTCTGGTTATGTAATAGTTGGACACGCTACAGCACAAACACATAAGACTGAGAGAGCAAGAGTAAACAAAGATATGCATTCAGGTATTTATAGTAAGAAAAATATTCATTTAGTAATAAAAAATTTATTGTTATGAGAGATATTATTATTTACAATAATAAAAAAAAGAAAGGGGGAAAAAAGTCCATCTTCCTGAGACATGAACACAGACTTCCTGCAACTTTTTTTTTTTTAGCAATTTGTCAAATTATAACTACAAACTTCAATGTATTTTATTGGGATTTTATGTGATAAACCAACACCAGTGTTGATTTGGGTGGCCTGAACACAAATGTGTGTCACTGTTTTCAGGATTTATTTGCAAACAATGTTGAAAACCATGTTTAACCCACCGCCCCCACACTTCACAATCATATACCACTTTGTGTTGACTTTGTGTTGATCTTTGACATAAAATCCCAGTAAAATAAAACGAGCTGTTAGTTTTTCACGAATGTGAAAATATCAAGTAACATTAATATTTTCGTCTGACAACATATTTGCATCAATCAGCATACAGTATTTGCATTAGCAGTCATACTGTTACAAAACCTAAACCAATTTTGAAATTAAACTGTCATTTGCTGATTTTGCTGTATGAGCAGAGCAGAAATGCTGCCATAGTGGGAAGCCCGACCAACACCCAAGCAAGTGCACAAGCCGAGGATTGATACGCCCACGCAGCTCACAAAATATACATCTGGGAGCGTCGCCTCGCCGCTTAAATTGAGCTGTCGCAGAGTTCCATCATCGTCTGTGGCGCTCTCAGCAGAGTGGAATCTCTTTTTCAGAGAAAGTAGTTCCCCATTGATAATTGAAGGGTGGACTGAACTCTTCACATCCCTCCTTTGGTGATTTTTGCTCTGCGGCTTGCTATGGTGGTAATGATAATTCAAGCTGTGCTGGAAACTGCAAATCTAATGTGATGTCACTGCTTTAGTGCATCCACATTAGAGATACGTTTCTGTTTTTCTTTCTCACACGTCAGAGTTAAATCTCTAAAAGCACTTTTCCTATTCTTTATGTTGTCAGCGAGCGAGACTGTTTGTTTAGATTAGCAGTTACACTGACGATGACTCTATAAATCTGAAAAGATCCCAGTGGAGGGAGCCTCAATTCAATTAATTAATAGTAATTTCTCACTTCTGAGGGTTTATCCTCAGCTATTATATTTGTCTTTTAGGGTGATAGAGTAAACAAAAGTCTTACCTGTGCCTGCAAAGGTAATCACACCCTTTCAACGTGTTCACATAATGAACATAACATTCAATGTAAAATGTTAGGGTTTCATGTGGTAGATCAACTAATGCATTACTGCAAATAGTTGTTAATGTGAAAAATGGCTGTAAAATAGCCCAAACTCAATCAGATTTGGAAGGAGGGCTATGACACAGATTGGCAATTCATTCTACATCTCAACATCGATTAGGCCACAGAAAACCAAACCAAATCCATCTCAGTCCGAATTTGCAGCCTTTAAAAATATCTTCTTATACTAACTTCCTCCATTGTCCCATCAGCGCTAATCAGCTTCCCTGTCCCTGCTGAAGAAAAACATCTCCACAGCATGGTGCTGCCACCACCATGTTTCATATGGGTAGGGTGTTTCCAGTGTGATGTTCACTGCCAGGTTTCAACCACAAAATGTTTTTCCTGTGGGGATAGATGTTCAGACTTGGTCCCATCTGACAAGAGTACTTTCTTTTATAGCGTGCTGTCTTAGGTGTCCCTAAAATAACTGCCTGATGGCAGATGGACATTTTGACAGCATTCTTTATGGCTACTTTCTTCTTGCTAGCTGTTTAATGAAAAGCAGATGCATAAAAGAGGTTTTTATGTTAAATACCTCTCACCCAGTAACTGATGGAAATAAGAACCAGACTGGCCCGCAAGTCCCAGTCAGAATGAAAGAACATTGTTACTAAACAGATGAGCTGAATAGTATTTTATGAGACATTCAAAGCTTCTGATTCTGTTTAATTACCTAACTATGCTTTATAGTTCTCCACAGCTGTATCTGAGGTCTGCATGCTGTGTTCCTTGTTCTGCATGATGCTGTTTGTTCACTATGGTTCTCTAACAAACCAGTGAGGCCTTAGGTGACTTCAGCAGATTGTTATTTGCTCTGGATTTTATTTAGAGGAATCAGAGTAAAGTGGATAAATGCAGATTAATTTCCTTGTATGAGATCTTTATTGGTAAAATATGTAGAAAACCATGAATGTGTTTTCTTCCACGTTGCATGTGTACACCTCTTTGTTTTGGTCTACCACATAAAATGTACATTGTGGTCTATTGTGTTATATTAACAAAAAATAAATAAGGTTTAAGATGTTTGCAGGGCACTGTATATAATGTCGAATCTCTAAAGTTTTAAAGTGGTATTTTTTCTATACTTATATTTCTCTAAGCCACAGGCAGATAATTTCATTTTCAGTTTAATAAATTGAATCCTCTAGCTTTAGGCAGTACTTTTTCATTTAACATTTTGAGTAAGCACTCCGTTCCGCAGAAATGATCGAGTAGAAAAAAGGAGAGAGTAGGTTACTTCAAGCCCCTGAAAAAAAAATGAAAAGGCCTGTCAAGACTTTGACAGAACATCACGGTGCAACCGCTGCCAAAACAATCTGCAGTGCTTCTTTCATGATTTTATTTGAATAAGTATCTCCTCATCACCCCGAGACGCTTTGAAGGAAAAACAAAGCACATTCCTCACCTGTCAATTCATTGCTTGCTCCTATTAACACTGTTTTCTGCTTTAAAAAAATCAGTTTTCGTAGTGGAAACGCCCCTTCAAAATAAAATATATGTTATGAATATAAATGCAACCCTGAATGTCAGTTAGCAATAAGAAAGAAGATGTGTATTAAAATATGCGATATGAATCACTCTGAGTTAGCCCAAAGAATTAAAGCTAGCGTATTAAGAACTGCAGAGCGAAGAGGCACAAAGCTGTTTATCTTAACAACAACATTGACTTGAATCTTGGCCGTCTCATTTTAAGCTTGGATGAGATTTGTTCCTGTAAATTCAAGAGTGAGCTGTCCACACTGACACAAACAACACTGCATGTTGCCAAACCCTTGTCTCTGTGAAGTCATACAAAAAAAAAAAAAAACGAGGAGGAAAAAAATCAATCAGCACACTTTATTTTACATCCGAAAATGTGATTAAATGTCTGGGCCTTCATTCATTAAAATAAGACCTCTTCTCCTCGTAGGCAAGGATTAGATATTGATATCGCAGTAAAGCTAATTAGCTGAAGAGATGCTTTGTTTTTCATGAGTTTTTGCTGCATGAAGAAAATGAAAAACCCCGTCAGTGGGATTTTCCTTCTGATTCATGTTTCACATCACTGAACCTTTTTCAGCTTACCCGGTCTTGGCGAAGTTGGTCCAGTAAGTCATTACCACTGCGCTCAGCATCACGTCGTTCTTGGAGAAGTTACAGTTGAACAGATCAGTGGGACCCACCATGGGCACGCCGAACACGTAGGGCACCTACACACACCAACACACACGCTGGATTAAACTGCGCAATACATCCAATCCCTGCTTAAAACAAGACAATCTGTAAATGAACTTAAATTAAAGCCTCTAATTCATTTGAAGATTTAAAAGGATTGTGCTGAAAGTCAGACCTAGAAGACAGTAGATACTTCTTTTCTTTTAGAGAATATGCTTAAAGCCTTAAAGCAGAACATTTTTAGCATCAGTGAGCTAAAATTTCATAACCACTCAAAAGACTGTATTTGAAGTAGCCTAAAAGAAAATTAGAACTCAGCTCCTTCTCTCTCTGCAGACTTCAGAAAAGCCCACATGAATGAAAAATGTGAATAAAATGTTCAGAATTTCCGCATTGAAAACAACTGCCTACACTGCAAAGCAAATGAAAATGAGGGGGGAAGAGATGAGGAATCGCACAGAGCAAATTAAGCACATTAAAACTCTTTTCATCTTTAAGAGTACTTGTACAACTGATGGTGCATCCAGCAACTGCTGTTTTCTGAGCTTGGTACTGTTCTTGTTCAGATATTCCTTGCAGTAATTACAACTCTGCTGTAATTAAAGCAGGTGATTAGGGCCTTTTTTTGCTTTGTTTTGCCTTTTGCTTAGAATAGCTCTCTGATAATTATAAAAGCCAACTGTGAAACACATCTCATATTTGTATTTTTCAAGCAGAATTTTAAATTTATCTCTTTTTTTTGCACCTTTTTGCCTGCCTCAGCTTTTATTAGTTGCACATAAAAAGTGAACCCACACCCACAGTAGAAAGTATCAAAACATAGTCCAAGGAAAATAATTCAATAGTTTGTTCAACTTTATTTGACATCTATTTTGTACAGTTAAACTAAAAAACAAACATCTGTTGGAAGGAAAAATGTTCAACTTAGTTTGATTTGGTTCAACTCTGAGTATTTCTGCTGTGAAGCTTTTTGAACAATTTCCGAAGAGTTCATCAACCGATGGATTATTTTCTGACATTTCCCAAATGCTCTTGAGTATTATTTCTCCTCTTTTCATTTAGCTTCATAAATTAACTTTTATTTGGTAGTAGTGCACTTAACCTGTGTTGATGTATGCCTTTAGTTGTGTGTACTTTAAATATTAAAGTTGTACTTGACACATGGGTAAAGTTGAGAAAACAGATGAAAATCTGTTTACAAAGGCATAGTTGTTTCGTTTTGAGATCATCACAGATCAGGCACTCATCTGTGCCTGATCTGTGATCAGGCACAGATGAGTGCCTGATCACACTCATCTGAATAAAGCCCTTATTCATTAAGGGCTTTAATTGATGTATTTAAACTGATTATTTTTTGTTTTGTTTTATTTTTTTGTTTGGACTTGTGAATTGTGTAGCATCAATGCAGGATCGAAATCTTACATACAGGCTCAAATACACACATTCACCTTCCCTGATTTGTATTTGGATGAATGTCCCTTATAAAGCCGTAGATGAAGTACATCCTTTTTGGAGCCAACAACCTTGTAACTTAATTCTGCTAGAGTATTTGGCCACTTCTCTTATCAGAAACAGTAATTCAGCTTTGAAGCATGGTCCAAACAAGTTTAATAGGGCTGAAGTTGGCACCCTTCCAGAGCCTAAAATGTTAGCCTGATTTATTCCACTGTTTTTACGTGGTTTTGGGATCTGTGCTATGTTGAAACATTCAGTTGTGTCCAACTTTTTAACTCTCTGATGCTAAATGTCATTATTTATATTGCTCAAGGGGCAACCGAGTTTCCACTTAAGCTCAAGTTTATCACACACTGGAAGATGCTGAAACACTATGAAGCCACTTAAAAGTCACATTTGCCGAGAGACCAGCTCTGAAACTGACACCTCCAAGCGGAAACGAAATTAGCTGCAGTTATTGGATAAGTACCTTTTGGTGAAATGTTTTACGGTAAGACAAGATAAAGATTGAGCTTTCGGGCCAAAACAACAGAAAGAGAGTCAAGGTAAAACTTTTAAACCCAAGAATACTATACAATCTTTTAAGCACAGTGGCAGCAGCCTCTTGCTGAAGTTTGCACAAACCTGGTGCAACAATGAAGATGGAGGACTACACCTGATTTTTTTATCTTCTCCTCCACAGTTTTCATGCTAAAACCTGGATTTAGCTTGGTGGACCAAACAGAAAATTATTAAACTGTTTTGTTTTTTTTGTTTTTTAACGAACAAAGCAGGCAAAAACATTAAGCTCTGTAGACATCTAAACCTCAACCTTATTGGAAATGTAACAACTATCCCTAAAAACCAGAACTAATAATACCATTACAATCTCACCATCATCTGATTTTTCTCATACTAGGTAGAAAATACTTAATAATTTAAAATGTGTGCACCAAAATTATGGAAGTTGTCTATTGTATTACCATTCCATTTTGAAAAATTATTTTAAACAAATCATTAAAACCCCAAAATGAATCACATTCATGCTCATAGTGAGTGTATCTAAACATCTACAGATATATTTTCTTTTTCTTAACATCTAATATTATCTCTTTTGGTGAATCAAAAGTAAATATTAGGAAAGACACAAGGAGTCTTACCTCATCGCCATGGGCAGAATCAGCCCAGGGTGGCGTGGCATCACTCTGGCAGTGGTGGTAAAAGGAGTAGAAGTAGGTAGGAGACCCATACTGTGCATGGAGATCCGCTGTAGCAATGGCTGGCGCCACCCACTGGTGATCTGTAAAAAGTGCCACTAGTGTCTTTCGCCGCGTTTCTGCGTTGTCGCGGTCTGCCCAGTCAGTGTACATGAACCTTCACAAAACATATTTGAAATCAGATCGCCGCTTGACTAAGCAAAATATTTCACATACACCAAATAAATCGTGCTCCTAAATACATTTTCTACATGGTCAAGTATTTGCATTTAATGCAGTAGCTTTCCAAAAGTTAGAGTCACAGATGGTTTGTTTAAGTTATTAAAAATAAACAAATGAACTTTAGGTCTTCCCTGCTGCTCACTGGGTACAAAGCTTTCAGCTTGTAAATAGTACTGCAAGCTGGGTGGTCACGCCGGTGCTGGCTAAGCAGTTTTCTAACAGCATTGTATTGCTAAAAGACAGTAAAATAAAGGACGGCATCTACATGGAAGTCCTTGCAAATAATAATAATAAATATTAGCCTGACAGAGTATTTTTTGAAACAGTGAGAGAAGACAACTAAAATGACAGATCAAGTTAAATGGGCTCCACCAAACACACCCAATGTGTGTGCAACCAACAAATAACCAACAAGCGCTCACTGAATCTGGCTAAATGCTAAATTCATTAATCGTGCACGTCTATCGTGACATTATATAGCTGAGTATCTGAAATCTTTAGAGGGTGGTTTTACTGCAGGGAGGAAGGAAGTACAGAGGAGTTGAGAGCAGAATGATGATCAGACCAATGAGTACAACAAATTGACTAATGGATGTTACTGTCCAGAAAGAAGTCCAGCAATCACTGTGTTACTTGGCAACACAGAGTTTTGTATGCACAGTAAATTATGGGAGTTTGTGGGCTACAGTTGCTGTGTGAACAATATATCTGGGACTGTAATGCTCAGAGATAGCTGTTTTATCTACACGTTTATCGTCAGTGAGGGTGGATTTTTATTTATCTCATAGTTTACTATTTTTTCTAAAGGCCATTGTCACCTGATGGCATTGAAGTGGTGCGTTCTCCTCAGGAGCTGTTTGTTAGCAGCTTGCAAAATTCAGTTTGTCTGCATTAAATCGAAGTACAGGAATAAAGATATAATATATTTGGAATTATATTTAGCCTTACTTTGTAAACTATGATTTTATCAGTGCATTTTGTGTTTATTTGTTTATTTGTGAGCATTAGAATTGCAGCTGGCAGACTTTGGTACTTTCAACATTATTCCCTATCAAGAGCTTCATTGTTTTGTAGCATCATTCAAAAAAAAAAATAAAAAAAGGTTGTGCTACATAAAATTTACTTTTGTGTTAATCTGTGACCATTATTAAGATTTCAAGCTGTTTCATTTTTGCAAAAGATCAGCAGATATGCAAAGATCAAAGTCAAGATAAAAGACAAAGCTACGTTTGAACTGCATAAACCCTGCTAATTTCAGGGACCCAATAAATAGAAATGTTACTTACAAACCCCCATTGCTTTAATTTTATCCTATACCTTGAAAAACGTTTATCAACATTCTTTAATCAATCATTTTTATTTCTCAAAGAAATGGTTGAGACTAGGCCTGTCATAAGCATTGTGTACACCAAGGTTTCAAAACCAAGTGTTTTGAAAGCCGCCACCGTGGGCTGGCATAAAGAATAAATATGTTTGAACTCATTTCCAGTCATTGTGTTCAAACTAAAAGGAGTACACTGTCATCACTCTCATAAAGGTATTGGTATTTTAAAACTACAGCTGCAAAGCTATAATATGCATGTCTGACAAGCAACCAACTGCAGGCTAGCTACTTAACTGTATTATTAATCAGCTGATATCAGCTTATGTTTTTCAGTAAAGGATTTAAAGAGAAATGGGTCGGACTAGAATCACCTGATTTTCAGTTTGACTGACCCTGACGGGTGAGTGGCCCAACATAACCTAAAAAATCAAGTATTTTTCTCATCAGTGGAAAGCACTGGATTGCGTTTTACCAGATCTTCCATGTGGAAATTGTTACTTCAGGGAAACCCAAAATTAGATTCATTTTTCATTTATCTTAAGTTTAAAATTAAGTATGTGAAAGCAAAGTAATAGAAGATCGAAACTGCATTTTATGCAGAGGATGATTGTATGGCTTACTGAGAGGCTTAGTGAGATAACAGGACTGTTGTGCTACATCGCAATTGCAATTTTATTGTTTGATGTCTGTCAAGGATTGCTGGATTTGGAAATGTTGGCAGCTATTTGGATTTTTTTTTTTCCATGTGTTTATCTTAGCGGAAGAATCTCCACTTTGTATGAAATACACAGAGATAACTGTTTACATTTAATACTATTAACCAGACTATTGGGGCTCATTTCTGATTGAAGATGCTAAGGACTGATTCCAATTTCAACTCTAATCTTTTTGTCTTTGTTTTATAATAATGGTAAAACTCTGTTTTACAGCAGCCGTTCATGAAACATACACTTGCCACTCTGCTTTTAATTATAATTAATGGCGAAAGGCTGGATAAAAATACTTAAAAAGGCTTTATTTATAGTTTATTAAGACAGTGGTTGTCAAAACTTTTCAACTTCTGACTGACACATAAGCAGCAGAAGAGACCGCAGAGGCAGAGCTAAGGTTCATTGTGTCAGCCTTATGTAAGTCAGTTACACAGGGGTATAGCGTCAACAGTGAACACATTGTCTTTTATCTATTTGTAAGAACTGTTTTTTAACCTCTTCTAAAATAGACAGCATAATTATTCTTTCACCATTATCCATTTTGTGATTTTTTTGTCCTCTCAGTGTCGTGCACTTGTTGATTTTTAACCCCAAGTGAGGTCCAGACAGGCCCGATTTCATGAACCAGTACCTTAAGACCATCAAGGAAAGCTAGGATTGGTAGGTCAGTTTTACAAAAAGCCGTCTCTCAGTCATAAAACCCCGATCGGTACATCTCTGCTCCTGGCCTTACTCTAAAAAGGCTTTACTTGGTATTATAACAACTATTGATGCTATGAGCTATAATTATTATAATATATTAGTAGCTGATATTTGAAGTTGTCATACCGCAAGAATCTCATACTCATTCATGCATTGTAACCACTCAATAAAAATCAATAAACATAAAAAGAATAGTACTTAAAGCAGTAGCTCATGATTTTTAAACTGCTTCATTTCTACTATCCTGCATTAGTAAGCTGTGCTGCAGTCGAAACAGTAGATTCAGGATCATAAACAGCAACAACAACTGGAGATTCAGTTCTGAATTGTAGCTTTCATTTCTACAAATTATTATTAAAAATATAGAAGTCTATATTTTCTTGTAAGGAGTCTTCAGCCACCTTAAGGGTCATCACTAAAAAGTGCATCTGCATAATGCTTGCCAAGTACCTATTTCATCATACCTCCAACATAAAATTATACATCTATTGATGAGGATAATGTGGACCCATTTATGGCCCTTTTCCCTTTTTTGTCTATTCCGATTAATTCTAAGCAGGAAAGCTGGTAATCATACTTCCAAGAATGTCACATGGATGCTTAAACATACATAGGTTTTCACTTTCATACTCACCGTATGCTCTCTCTTAGTGTATCTCGGCCTTCTGGGTAACCGTACAGACTATCCACAAAGTCTGACACGGCAAAGTCAAAGTCCTCGGCTGTGACACCGTCCTCCGAGTCCACAATTCCCTCCACAAACTTCACGCCTTCGCCTTGGTTGACCCCCAGCATCACATCGTAGTTCAAAAACTCCCCCTGCTCCATCAGAATCTGAGGGTCATCAGGTATAACGTCGCCATCAATCACCGGGGCAAAAGCAGTGTGATATTTGGCCGGAGTAATGTTCTGTTCCACAAGCTCACGGAAACTCCGGCCCTGGAGGCAGGTGACCAGTTGAGTGCTATCATCAATGCCACAGCCAACCCTCTCGCCGAGCTGCCGGGCATATTTGCTTGGCTGGTAGTTGACAGCCCAGCTGGCTAAAGCGCTGCCACTCTGGATAATTGCTCTGTGGAACAGATCTGATACAAAAAAAATAAAAATTCAACAAATCCAAAAAGGCTCACTTTTGCAAATACATTTTTGTACACAAGTACATCAACACACACGTACACTGATATATATTCTTTTGGTTAAAAGGTGTAAAGAGCCTTAAAATACATTTATCTTTACTGTCCAGCCTTTGTACCATTCAGGAAGGAGATGGGTACTGTGATGAGTACACTTTTTTTGTGTGTGTGAAATGTGTGCAT
Organism: Poecilia formosa; assembly: GCF_000485575.1. Taxonomy (NCBI): domain Eukaryota; kingdom Metazoa; phylum Chordata; class Actinopteri; order Cyprinodontiformes; family Poeciliidae; genus Poecilia; species Poecilia formosa. The sequence continues at coordinate 35,090 of NW_006800370.1, forward strand.
CGATGCCAGAACAAAAGCAAAAGACTAAAGAAGATGCTGGTTGTAAAAAGAATCCAGGGTTAAATGAGTCCTGGGATGACATGACATGAAAGGCCACTCAGACAGGAAGAAGCCAGTTCTCCAACAGCAAGTTAGAAAGCCAATTGACCAAGTTTTGGAGACATGTCCTGTGGTCTGATGAACTTATATTAAAGTGTTCTACCATAAAGTATATTACAAAAGCGTAGTTATTTAAAAGATTAAAACGACTGGAAATGTTTCAAAGACTGAACAAGGTCTAAAGCATAACTTGTAACCACACAAATTGAACAGGAATGGAATGGATATCCAAATGTCAACATAACTAAAATAAAAGGTATGAGAATTATATCAAGTCAGTTGAGTTTTATTTATGGTCCACTTTTCATGTAATTAAACGACCTTAGGAAATCACACCAAATATGCTAAACTAAGTAAATTTAAAAAAATGGTGAAACATTAAAATTCTCCTATACATAAAAAAAACTAATGAATCAAGAGTTATCACAGAATTGTAGCAAAATAAAAGATGATTTGCAGCAAACAAATGTAAACTTATTTAAAAAGTGATAAAAACATGAAATGTAAAGGTTTAAGTAAAAACCAGAGAAAAAGTATTTCATTTTATTTGAAAGGTAGCATTTAAGGCTTTTTACTCTTATTTACCTTGGTTCCAAATATATAATTTTCAAATGTATAATGTACGACTTTCCGCAGAATACACCGTCCTCATCAATTCCTGTTTACTATTTTTAACATATACTATACGAAAAAGAAAATCAAGTGAAAACTAAACGTCAGTGAGTAGTGAAATTGTGTTGCATGATTTTCTCTTACCTTCAGAGTAGTGGGACAAGGTGAGGAGGCTAACGCATGATGCACCAGCACCAGATCCAAACACGGTGACCCTGCTTGGATCGCCGCCAAAGGATGCAATGTTCTCCTTCACCCAGCGCAGAGCCTGAATCTGATCAAGCAAGCCGTAGTTCCCTTTTGCTGCCTGGTCACCTGTGCTGAGAAATCCTGCAGGCAGGCAGAGATAGAAGGAAGTCATATTACCTGCAAAACATGTACGGCCATGCCCAGTAGACTAAAATATGTGTTCCAGGTCATCTCTTCTGTCAGATTAAAAGTACCGTTTGAAAATAACTTTTAAGCAGGTACTAAACATGCTTTTGCAGTAAACCCACATTTCTGCATTAAAATGTTTCTTATTGGTCTGACTTAATATTCTGATTTTAAATGTAATGTTTTGGTTAATTATAAGCTGGAAAATCATAACAGTTAATGGATATAAAACAAATTGTGTTTAACTTTGTGGGCTTTTCAATAACATTCTAAGTGATTGAACATGACTGTATAAATGTACATGTCTGCAACTTTATAGTGTCTTTTGAAATACTCATGCTGCTATTACTTTTTCACACACTGGCTGCTGTGTATTTTATAGAAACTATTGGGACTTTATGTAACAGACCAACACAAAGTAGCACTAAATTGACGACGCATTAATGAAAATATTTAATGTGTGGTATTAGTCGCTCTGAGTTAATACTTTACCACAGGTTGTAACACCGACTGCATTGGATTTTATCCTCATGTTCCTGTGTGAAAAGGGCTTATTGCGAAAGTACACTTTTCAGATATTCTTTGTAAAATATGTTGAACACTGTGTCCTTTTCCTTTCACTTTACAATTATGCACTTTTTTGACCTGGTCTTTCCCTGTTATAATATCACTTTAAAACACAATGAGCCTTGTTATTGCATCATGGCAGAATGTGGAAAATTTCATGGAGTATAAATACTTTTGCAAGGAACTGTATTTATCATAGCTTTAAAAATGAGATGGGAAAAAAAAAGATGTGGTTTTCTTTCTTGGTCTTAGACTGGATCAAACCACAAAGGTGCAGTCACAATACTGTGAACTTACAACAAGCAGAAAACCACACACGCTTGCCATCACACCCACAGCCGCCTCCTATTCCCTCTTCTACTGACATTATTAAGTAAACACAGAAGATCCTAATGGCTCATTTTGCCACAGTATATCTCATTACTGCAGAAGCTCATTTCTGTGAACCTCCGGCACAAAAAGAGTATAATAACCGTGAAGGCAAGACTAAAGTAGTGCATTACTTCACTTCTGTGCATTTTATCAGATGTTTTATTGAAGCAAAAAAGAAAATATCAGGATTATATTCATTCTGAATGGTTACAGGATTATATGCATTCAAGCCATATTTAACTAAAACTGTTTAAGGAGTTCACATTTTCACAGAGGCATATTTGATTTCCAGGTGAATATTGCAGAGTAGGCAAAAAAAATCATTGGCATAATAATGTATTGCATTGTGTAAATGGGCTCACCTCATGCATCCACTCATGATGATGGAAAACAGGAGGAGGAAGGTGATTCTGCTACTCGAAATGAGGAGGATGATGATGATGGTAATGGTGAAGATTGTATTGGAGGTGGCATAAACACACAAAATGGAGGTGGGGGGAATGGGGTGGGGTGAGGACAAAAATAGGCATGTAGAATTGTTCTTTGTTTGGCTCACAATGTTGATCACATCTGCAGCAGCAATTTTCCACAAGGTCAGCCTTAACTCTGCATCTAATAAAAAACATTGAATTTCAACGTTTAAATCTTTTTTTTTTTTAGAAAATGTTCAACTCAGGTTCAATACATTTTCAAGAAAACCTGCGCCGCCTGAGGCGACCTGATAGCTAAGCTGTGAGGGCACATGGGCATGAATGCCTTCAAGCAGCGAATCCCAAGACCAATTCCAAGCCTGCTGGACCTTTTACTGCATGTCTTTCTCCACATTTCCTGTCTGCACCGCTGTGGGCTAATAAAAAATACCATTATCTGTTTAATTAAAGCTGAGTCAAAGATGTGGCGTCCTTTTAAGAGCAGAACCTCTCATAAAGTCCTCAAATGCTTCCATGCAGCAGAATTAGCATCAGCTTTGTGCTTTTAAAGAACATTTTAATGGATAAACAAACTTGAAACAATGCCCCTGAGATTTTGTTATTGTTATTGTTTTTATATAAAATATCAATATCCCCAAGGCAATTGAATATGCATCATGTCCGGTTGACTTAATCACACTGAGGCCATAGATACTGTGCTCGCATAAACAACTCAATACTCCGGCTCTTAGTACAGCAAAGTAAATGATGCTTTATGGCATTAAATGTTTTAACCCTCATGTGCCCCTTCCTAAGCTATGTCACACCGGTCACTGCAACCACAAAAAGCCTAAATGGATTTTAAGATGGTCTGTTTGTTCAACTCTTTGGCTTCGTAGGGCTGACTAAAATTAGAAAAACCAAAGGGAATCCAACATTTTTTTTTTTTTTTTTCTGTTCAGAGAGCAATGAGTCGAAGAGCCATGGAGATAAAAAGGATCAGATTCAAGTCGATGACAGTAGTGGAAGGAAAAAATGGCTTCAGGGAGGTTTTGTTTCCACAAGGGATGCTGAACATGTTTCCATTCAAACAAGAAGGAATAGCGGGAGAGAAACTGTGCTCTGGGTAAGAAACAAATCACTGATGGTTTGAGCATTTTTATAGCTCATTGAAGGATTAAATAACCCAGATGGTGAAAATTGTATACATTTGTTCAGAAAAATGAGCTGTTGTGTTGAGATATATATAAATCTACATGCAGAATCACCTTAAACAAAACTGTAATGAATCATTAAGAATCCCTGGATAATAGAGAAATGAGTTGAAAGATAATTATCAACCTGCCAGAATTAATCTTCTGAATCAAGTCGCAAACTATAGGCCCATCTCAATAAATTAGAATATCAATGAAAAGTTAATTTATTTCATTAATTAAATTTTAAAAAGTAAGACTTTTACATTATTTATGGGGTAATATCTTTCAAGTGCTTATTTTTGTTCATGTTGATCATGGCAGTTTGCAAAGTTGCTTCTTAAAGACACTGGCTATTACATAAAACCAATACAAATGTATCCCATCACATTATTTAAAAGTTTAGTGGAAGGAAAAGCTGTGGAAGAAGAAAGTGTTCTAGCAACAGGGAGAGGACTGTAAAGTAAACTCAAGAGTCTGGGGGAGATTCACAACAAATCACCCCCAGTGGTGCTGATTCCACTGTTTGGAATCAGTGCTTCAAGATTCACCTCACACAGATGTTTCCAGAACACTGGACATATCCTGGACTGTTACACTCTGTGGAGCAATCTTTGTTGCCACCTTGCTACTCAACAATGCAATTAAATGGTGCATAAAGTGATGCAGTTACAAGGGTCTCATTTTTAAGAGTTTTCCATTTTCCAAAGCCCTATCACTCTAAATCCAAAATGACAAAGACTATTTATTAACACATTCCATCTGTGAAAGGGAAAATAATTTAAGTACTTCATGAATTGGCCCGTTTCTTTTTTTTTTTTTTCATTTATACAGGTACAATGTCAGTGCATCCATGCATACTCTGTAAAGCTATGCAAATGACTTGTGTTAAGATTAATGTTTTTTTAATTAATGTAAGACATCAGAGTACACTACATTTCACATTACAATTGTTTTTCTGACAAAGCTATATATTTTACTCCAAAAATTGTCCACTCCAATTTAAAAATCGTCTACCCCAATACAAGCATTCAGCAGGCTGAGTTGAGTTAATGGTCATCAATGCAGGTAAAGAATCTATGTATTATGGCACTAAATTAGGTAACAATATTCCTATAACATGTTTATAGCAGAGGGAGGAACATTTGTGCAGCGCACACGTTTACATCAAGTCATGGAATTTTAAAACCCCAAAACAATGTGTGGTAGCTTGTCTTACTTGGGAATTACATTATTTACACTGTAATTTAGTGTGTAGGAATTTGAAGCTGAAAATGACAGACCTTTTTCCATTTGTCTTCGCATACATGTAAACCAGAAGTTCTAGAGCGAAAGGGTAAAGTGTAGGAAATACTTGGAAATGCATTTCTGAACTCTGGTCATACCTGACATTTTAAGCAAATCTCTGTTTGAAGAGCGAAGTAGTGCTACCTCTCTGCCGACCCTCAGCATTACAAAAAGGAACGAGAAACCCAGCAACCTTGATATGAACGAGCAAATTAAAGTGGTGCAGATATGGCGTAAGGGCAAGGAATGAAAGGGAATACAGCTTTTCTGTGCACTTGTCCTTTAGGACAAAGAAGCCATTGGAAGTAAATTTGAAATGGTCCAGAGAGATTCCTTTTGAAACTTAATGAGACCTTTAAACCTTGACTTAAAAGGTCTTTTTCAGTGAAAATTCTATAATCCTATAATTACTGAAGTACAAAAGCTTGACTATGCCAATTAATAACTTTGTATATGATCTAATCAGATTTCCTCCACCATCTGAAAAAACAGACACCCACAAAACAGTTCCAATAAATAGAACAACACTGTTGTATTGCTGCTATGGCAACAATAAACACTAAAGGAAATTATTACATAAAATGAATACATTTAAGGGAATTTAAGGTTTATTTTTTCGAACAGTATTTTATACAAAACTATACTCATACTGCTACTACTACTAAATTTATAGCTACTTGCTATCTAACAACACAATAGTCTGCATATGGTTACACAAATGATGTATTAAACTGAGATAAGTGATTCTTTTACCTAAAACTCCAAGGCGATAGTTGAGGGTTATGACAATGACATTGCCGTAGCTTGCGAGCACACTGCCATCCATCATGTTCCCGGTGCCTTCAGAATACGAGCCTCCGTGGACGTAGACCATCACTGGCCGCTGACCCCCCTCCTCGTGGATGTCTGAGATAGACAGGCAGATTACCAATGTGTTCAAATCACCAAGGTGACATTAGTTAACCACCAAAAGCCGGAGGGTGCAGTCCTTGATTTGAGTGTGCATGTGCATGGGTTCACATGCATTTATATCAACCAATATGTATGCATGAGTAAGCCTGTGTCCTTCCCATTTTCCTCCACAAGTAAATGCGTAAACCCCATAGCGACTGACGCAGGTGTCTGCATATTAAGCGTCGGTTTAACCAGCGGCATGTTGAAGGGGAAGAGAAAACAAGGCCCATTTTTAAAAACCTTTATTTATTTATTCAACAAGCCTGAGTATGTGCAGCAACAGCTCTCTGCCATGTTTTAATCATTTGTCAAAGGTATCATTCTCTTAGCTCATGTATTCACCATAGGGCATAAACCATAACATGTAATCCCAACCTTAACTGTGCATGCAAATTTAACCGCCTCAGCCCCGTAAACTCACTGCACACTTCACTCACCTTCCTCTGTGGGTACGTAGATGTTGAGGTAGAGACAATCCTCGCTCTGGTGAGTGAGGTAAGTTGCTGCTATATCCAGGTTTGCTGTGAGCCAGGATGGCATCATATCTCCCAGCATGCTCCTCTCATCCAAAGCCTGCGGGCACACTGGAGCAAACTGTGTCACGTTCCGTATTCCGGGCCACGGCAGAGGCGGCTCAGGTGCCTGGAAGCGGCGATCCCCAGTTGGTGGCCTTGCATACGGTACTCCCAGGTACTGGATGACAGGCCCCAGAAGGTCCGAGGGCAGAGGGGTCAGGATGCCACGAATGCGGCCCTGCGCCGTGGAAACAACAGGCACTGTCTGCTCAGCCGACAAAGAGGTCGGCTGGAGAGAAAGGGAGAAGCAAAGGGAAAGGAGGAGGGATGGAAATCCAAGCGAGGAGGAGAAGGGGGAGGGAGGAATAGTTCTGCTGGTCCTCAGCTCAGACATGACGGTTTGATTAGGCAGAAAACTAGGGGGAGGAAGGGGGTAGAGTGAGGTGCTGGAGGCAGGTTGAGGGTTACGTCTATGCTGACCCCTCAGAGGTATCCAACTCTAACGCACAGCTGCTGCTCAGCTTGGCCCATAACACACACTGCACGCAGTCCTGTCTCTTGAGAGCAACCTTTTCCCCTTGTGTATGTGTCTGCATGTGAGTCAGTGAGTCTTTGCCTCTGAGTGTGCAGTGACTCAGTCACTGAGTCCCTGTGAGTGTACGTATGTATGTGCTGGAGAGTTTAAGTGAGCGTGTGTGTCCCGGACTGGCAATTTGAGCCCGCATGCATGTCTGTGGGTATATACGTGTGTTGATGCATGTGTGTGAATGTGTCGTTATGTAAACAGTGGCATCACTGTTCCTCTGTCACTCTCTCCTTCCGGTCACCCCCATAATAAGCCCAGACTGCCTCCTGGAAGCATAGAGAAGGGAGGGAGGGAGGAACGGGGGGGAGACAGAAATAAAAGATGAATTTAATTAGTTTCCAGTGGAATACCCTCACACACACACACACACACACACACGTATGATACACACATGTCATCAGTCTTTTGCTGAGCTACCTTACTTGGTCCTTTTAAAAATAGATATGAAAGTGATAGATGGGGCAAACGAGATGTTGTCCGCTCAGCTTAACTTGGTGTCGGGCTGTCAGGGCTGCTGCTGTGTCACATCCTCACTACAGACTGTTTCACAGATCACAGGACCTTGTTGGGGGAAGGGGTGTGCGTGGGGGTGGGTGTCACGTCACACGCTTAATTAAATCCTGAATGCACCACGGGGCTCCTGACCTGTATGTAGCGTAAGGCTGGACACATGCGACACGAACACACACACTTATTTCTCCTCCACACATACACACACACACACACACACACACACACACACACCTTGTTTCTTCCTTCACATCACACACACAACAATCTGAATCAACTTTCACCCTGCTACCTCTGATTCCTACCCTTTGACCCTATGTTACCAAGGATAGAGCATCCCAATTGTTCCTCTGGGTAACGGGGAGGTTTAAGGGGAAAGCCTTCACCTCTGAAAACTGAGATTTTTCAGAGTCTAGCTTAGAAACAAAAAGATAGGATATCTCCCAAATTCAATTGTTTTGTCATTTTCTCTAATTTAGACTAAAACAACCATTAGATGTGCAGTTAAATGTATACATTTTATGTTCTTTGATATTGTTTTCATTCCTCCACAAGCTATGTCTGCTTGCTATGTCTATCACTATGGTGGATTTGGTTTATATACTAGGGTATAAAGTGTATATTCTCAGTAGTCATTAAGTAAGTAAATCTGAAGATGAGTGTGATAAAGTCTTTTATTTTGGCAGTACATTTTTCTAAAAATATGAATAATGAATATATCAAAGCAGATTTAGTCCATAACACATTACATCTGGCATTATATTGTTGATCTTCCTTAACAAGCATAGACATTGTATATGCTGATGTCTGCTGAAAGATTGACAATGCTTTATATGATGTGTACTGGCATATTAGGTCATTTATGTTTATAAGTGCACTATAGTAAATTAGAATATTAAAATAAAAAAAGGAAGACATTTGACACCTCAGCAACAGTCCAGCCTTATTTACATCTCTACTTCAGAAGTGACTTAACACAAGGATTTGCAAAATTGTAGCCAATGTCTTGGGTATATTGTGGGTGGCGGCTCTTGTGTGTGTGGTGTGTGTGTGCGTGTGTGTGTGTGTGTGTGTGTGAAGTGACTCCAGTCACGCTCCACACCTTGTAAATCTCCTCCAAAGTGCTGAATGAATTTTGCTTCACAGTCATTTCAAGGCTGTGGTTGTCCTTGTTAATTGTGTGCTTTTACCTGCCACTCTTTTTCCTTCCACTAAACTTTTCATCAAACAGCACCGTGCCAACCGACTTTGTTAATGATGATTGTAAGCTTGTCATGGAGGATGCCAACGAATTTCTGCTGGACAACTGTCAAGTCAGCAACATTTCCAATGACTGTCTAATTCTTGTTTTTACAAAAGCATTTATTTTTGTTTATTTATATGTTTTGGTTTTTTAATAGCTGAAGCCTATAATGATCAAAATTAAAATTAAAAAAGAGAACTTTGAATATATGATTTGGTATGTAATATAATATATATTTTCACTTTTTCTGTTGACTTAGAAAAATAAACAAGTTTTATACTACTGTTCTGACTTTTTATTTTTTTTAGCTGTATGTTTATGTACAAGATGATGATGCATCAGCATCTTGAAAGACAATCTTATTTTGACCACTACCAGAACTCAGGTGCCAAGTGACAGAGGGAGGAGAGCAGAACTAAGGGTGGGGGTAACCTCAGGAAATGGGATTCAGCCTGTAGTTCTGGTCACCTTTCATGCTCACACACACTCCTTTCTCCCTCTATATCTAAAACACACACACACACATACACAGCTGCTTCCCAGCCGGCTCTCTCTGAGGGCCTGAAGACAGAATATTAACACATCCGCACATACACACACTCTGAGAAATTTTTATACAATCACACACACAATGATCTCTCACCCGTATACCCCTCTATAAGCTGCAGTCGTGTCAGAATATAGCGATGATCATCACTATCTCCTCTCTTCCTGGGTCGTATTGGTGCTGTCCAAGGTGCTAGTTAACATTCCAGTGGTGATCACACACACGCTGATGAATAACGCTCCATTTATCAAGGCAGACCCGCCGCCTGCCACCCTCCCCCTTGGTTTATTTTCATATGGAAAGAACTGATAAAAGCAGCAACCAACAAAAAAAAAAAAGAGGATGGGGAGGAAATGCTTGCCAGTGAGGCAGAATATCCCGTCTGAATCTCTATCGGCAATGAAGCTGACTACGGCAAAAAAAAAAAAAAAAAAACACACACACACTCTACTGCTTTTTTCACCCGTTCTTTCTTTCATACACACACACACATACACACCAAAATGCACAAAAACTCAATCTGCATTCCCGCTGCAGTAAATGGGGGAAAAAAAGAAAGAAAGAAAAGGAAAGAATCCCCAAATGACAGATGCACCGTACCCAGCCGGGGTGAGCGGAGTGAGATCCCGCGGTGCATGTTCTCCTCTTCCAGTCCACCGCAATGATCGCCTCGTGTTTTCGCTGCTGCGGCTGATCCGACGTGCCCGGGATGGGATATGGGGAGATATTCCTACACTGCTGCTGCTGCTGCTGCTGCTCCTGCTGGTAGATGTTGTGGTGGTAGCGCGTCTCCTGGGTGAAAATAACCCATATAAGAAAGAAAAGAAAAGAAAAAAGAGGTGGTGGTGGTGGTGATGGTGGGGGGAATCAGCCCTCCAGTCTCTCTCAGTCCGCTGAAACGTGAAAGCGATGAGGGGGGGTGAGGGGGAAGCACAGATAGTTGGAATGTAGGTATTTCTTCCGTGAACACAGGGCCCAGGACGTTTAAATGATCAATCTCCCCCTCTCTCTCCTTCTCCCTCTCCCTTCCCTTCTTTCTTTCTCCTCCCCCATCTCCCTCTCGCTGCCTCTCTTTCTTTCTCTCTCTATTTTCTCCTCCTAGATGTGATTGGACAGTGTGGCAGGCAGCAGCTACTGATCCAATGATATGCACCTAGCTCTGTTAGACTGGGGCAGAAAAAAAAAAGAAAGAGAGGAGTAGGGGAGACACACTACTGAAGAACATTTGTGGGTAAGCACGCATGGCTTCACACACACCTGTAGAGCATGACTAAATCACTATTGCTGTCAGATGTAGGGATTTATTCACCTGCTTGCACACTTCACCTCTCATACACACAAATAATGCTGAAGTACACAGTGACCTCTTCAGGACCAAAACAGGAGAGTCTGTCCCCATTCTATTTAGCTATGGCTGCAAGCAGCTCCCTCCCTTAGGCGCTCCGTGTCAGTCGAGTGTGTGTGCATGCATGTGTGTGTGTGTGTGCGTGTGTGTGTGTGCGTGTGCGCGCGGGTATGGTAATGCAGTTGGTCCGCAGTCGCTACTAACTGTGTTTGGGAACACTCCTCACGTCAGCACACCCTGCTGCAGCAGCATTCAGGACATTTCTATTCCTCTCCTCAACAATCTCCTATCCAGTCATCCATCTATTCCTGCTTCTGTGTCTGCTCCGGAGCTCTCCTGTGTCTGCTTAGCCCTCCTGCAGTTCTTTTCCTTCTTTAAAACCAGTAATGAGAAGAAGAAGAAGAAGAAGAAGAAGAAGAAGAAGAAGAAGAAGAAGAAGAAGAAGAAGAAGAAGAAGAAGAAATACAACTCAATTTGTGAAAGGGTTTGAGAGGAGATTTAGAAGGATGACATTGACTAATGTCTAAGCTTTACAAAGTCTTGCAGTTTGGGACAGCAAAAGTTCTGTCTGCTTTTTCTTTTTGAGCTCAGAAATGAAACTCTTCCATTGGTAATATAACAAAGACTCTGGCTTATATTGGCTTCCAATGTCATAGGTGTAGATGAAGGTGAGGGCTGTTGATTTTTTTTTTTATTATTATTATTGGAGGTGAAGTTCAATGAAATACTTTGCCCCCAAATTAAGGATGCCACGAGTATCTACAGAGATGTGTAACGACGTTTAAAGACTACAGAATAGGGCATCACCTAAAAACACAACAAAGCCGGAATCATAAACACAGAACCCGGCAATGTTTTCTCTGTAAATTTGTTTCTAACAAGGCTGCTGACAACAGCTGTTATTAATAGCCCAACCATCTTCACAAATATCAGTCTTCAAATCTTGAAGGCTCTGAGGATCTGGTCTATACGCTGGCCTTCAGTTCTTTCAATGCATTTCAACTGAATTCAAGCCAAATGATTGACTTGATCATTCTAGCAGCTTTATATTCTTTCTGAAACAAACCACAGGTTTTATTGGCCACATTTGGGATCATTGTTTTGCAATCAGACTGCACAGTGGCTGTACAGTAGCACTGTTGCCTCACAGCAAGAAGGTCCTGGGTTCAAATCCCAGCTCAGGGTCTCTGCATGTTCTCCTCGTGCGGGTGTGGGTTCTCTCTGGGTTCTTCGGTTTACTCTCACAGTCCAAAAAAAACAGGACTGCTGGATTAATTGGTTTCTCTAATTTTTTCCCTAGGTGTGTGTGTTTCCCTGCATTTGATTGCAAATGCATGCCACACTTTTCAGATATTTATTCCTAGCTAAAAATTATTTATAGTATATGTAATTGTCTTTTGTATCATTATGTATCATTTGTTCTGTGGGGAAAAAAAGTTAAGTCCTCATTAAAATATTTCTGTTGATCTTTACCACGTGGTTATTTGCTATGTTTTCTCCTTTAATCCTAACTTAAACTTAACAGTAATGAATGGCTAAAACCTTTAAGGAACTACATTTGAATTATTGCCCTTTAATTTGCAGACTAAGGATGTTCTCTTCCCAAACTTGGCCAATCTGTACAAAACCAAACAGCAAGCCAATTCATATCCTCCAGGGTGCATAATGGAAATCAGAACATGCTTTTTGTTTCTGTTAAGAAGATCTTGATAAAATAAAATCATCCAACTTTTTTTTTTTTTTTCTGGGCCGCATTCTGAAAATCTTTCATTCAGTAAGCTTACCCCGTCATATTGTTACAAGCATGCAGCTCGGAGTGGAAATATCCGGCTTCCTCATATTTATCTTCTCTCAAGATCATCTTCGCACCATGCTGCCTTCGCTGTATATTCATACTTTGTTTGCTTGAAAACCAAACCCAAATCCCTTGTTTGTGCACAAAGTCTTGATCAATAAATCAGATTCTGATTCTGTGAGACTCGTATGCAGTTAACAGAAAATTACTAGTTATTAGATATGAAGCCAAACTGGTGTGAAAACAACTATTAAGTCCCATCAGACTACTATCCACTGTGAAAGCCTTCTGTATATGAAATATGTACTAAAGTAAGTTATACACATTTTTCATTACTTGGTAAAACATCGATGACTGCCATGAAGTTGCTCCTAAACTGATACAACAGAATCAGTCTGATATTTTCTACTCATATTAAAAAGATTTCAATATAGAAGTTTATCCATGTTACACTGTAGGTGTCTGTATTAAGCAAAATGCCATAGTAATCACAATGACAAGGCAGCTGACCTTTTAATAACTTGGCTTCACTGAGCCGCAGTACTGAACGCTGTATGACATTTAAACAATGTGTACATCTTGCTCCTCCAGACTACTCGGGGTTACAACTTTCAGCTGGAATCAAACACAAATGTTACTGAATTCTATAAATTATAAACTTCTCATCTCTTCATTGTTAATATAGTGGAGCGACTGTCATTTTTTTTGGAATCAGAAGCAACTTTTGCCTGTTGTCTGATCTTACACAACCTTTATACTGATACAGTAATTTTAATTTTCTTAATTAATTCCTTCAATTTTAGTTGGGACTGAAATTATTTTAAAGTATGTTTTATAAATATTGAATTCATTTTTGTAATTTAGTTCAACAAAAATCGCAACAAGAACCACCAAAGCTAATGAAATAAATACAATAACATAGACATATAATAAAGCAATTGAAAGATAGTTTTAAAATGTTTTTACTAAAGCCAGCTGTGCATAAAAGATCTTTTTTGCAGGACAGGAAATCATAAAAATAATAAAGCTGAAAGAAAATTATATTTCTTGCATTTGTATTTTAGCATTTGTCTTCTTTAGAGGAGCAGATAAAATGTTTTGAAGTTGGTAGTGTAGCAGAGAAATGAGATATCACAGTAATAGCTCTATAGATATATCTTCTAAAACTGCTTCCTCTTACTAACATCCCCAGAGTTGCACTTTTCTTTTGATTATGGGCTGACTGTTTTCAAAATCAGGGTACTGTTCAGAACATGTTTCCACAGTAATAATACATGCAGTTCTGTAGCACAGATGTCTTTATCCTCTAACCTTTCCTGAAGATGTCAGTTTTATTTTTCATCACAAAATTACAAATTCTCTCAATGGGGGGGCTGAGGGAAGAACGTTTATAAGTTTTAACCTGCTGTTCCTTCAACTGAAATTGGAAAATATATTCAAGAGAAACAAAAAATAATAATTATGATACGCCACAGCTTTCAAAGAAATGCTGTGAAAATCCCTCAAAACCACAAATATAATTTGACACATAATTTGGAATTTAAACTGTTCTGATGTTATCTTTCTATTTTTTTTTCTTTTCTTTCACTCAAGTTAGTCATTTTCTGTGATGCAATAGGAGGCCCAGGAGGAATGTTTGGTTGCCATAAACCGAAACAGCTATGCCAAGCTGTGCACAGCGTCAGGAACAATTTATCATGCAAGAATGATACTGTCAGAACATGGATTAATAGACTTGGACTTTGTGGTAATGAATTGCATTTTCTTCTCTGCAGATTAATTCAAATGATTATGTTTCATTACATTTTTTTTAAATAACATTTTTATTGGAAAAGAAAAAACTGACAAAGTGAAAAACAACTTCAGGTATTTTTCTTAGGTATTCAGTACTGAAGTGAGGGGGGGGAAAAAACACAGGTTTTGTCCTGATAAGGTCAAAAGAAACATTACATACATACATATATATTCCATGTGCAAAGAAGCTATTTTCACATTCTGGTAGATCTTGATTCCATGGAATCAGATTTGGAAAATACTGAAGGACTTTGTTAATGTATGCTTCAGAAGCTTTTTCAGGGTAGGGTTAGGGTTTTTATTTGTATCTTTTACCCCTTTCCCTCAAGAGGTCCTCCCTTTTGCCAGGCAAATTTAGCTGTAAACATATACTTTTTTTTCTAATACTGCCCTGCCTGATTAAAGTCTAATTTTAAGAAAATTAAATAAAAACTGACATTCTCAATAGAAAAGACCAGAAAACAGCTTTCTTTAAACCAGTTTTTGACATAGATTCACCAATGGAGAGAGGCTTATTTTCCCAATATTGGGAACATATTTTCCCAATGTATAATATGTCATCTTATCATAACAAAGCCTGCATTGTAACTAATGGATTACTTATAATTGCAGAGACAACAAAGCAGCTTTTCTAAAGATAATAGGTTAATGTAATTCACTATTTTGAACTAGCAGCGCAATTTTTCATCATGACAACGCATATTTTTAGAATCACAATAAAAAGGGCCCCTGTTTGTGACAGCTGCCCAAAAGATTCAGCCTAAAATGTAGCACCAAGGAACATAAGCAATCAGAGCTGAACGTAAGGTTACGAGGGAGAAGCAGAACAATTACACTGAAAGTAACAAACAGAGACTGGTATTTGCACCATTATTAACCAATGCCCATGAGCAAACACAGTTTGTTTTTGCAATATTGCATTTTTTTTATGCTGATAAACAAAAGATTGGTTTTCTCATATCACCACGGGAAAGTAGGTTCGCAACTTGAAATTTGCACATTACTTTGGGAAAACATACCACGCAAAAAATATACACAACACTTTCTCAACCACAGTGTTATATATTTTATTGGCATTTAATGCAAAAGACACAATACAAAATAGTGCACACCTGAAAAGTGGAAAAATTGTTTTACATGTTGCCAAAGTTTCAAAGTCAAAAGTAAAAAAAAAAAAAAAAACTGTTGTGTGCATTTGCATTCAGCCTTCCTGTGTCAATACTTTTCAGAACCACCTTTGGCTGATGTTACATGCTTGTTTTGGGATAAGTACCAGCTCTGCACGTCTAGATTTTTAACAGTTTTTCACAGTTTTTATTGCAAAATAGTGTAATTTCAGTAAGATTGGATGTTTTCTTCTATCTCTACCATAGTTCTAGTTGAAAGTTTTGGGTAAATGTCCTTATCACTTTTGAAAGAAACAACCCCACAGCATCACTTTTGGTCTCATCTCAGTGAAGTATCTTCTTATACAGATTCTCCCAGCTGATCACTGGATATCTGTTCAATACCTACAGGTTTACAACCAGCCTCTTGGCTAGTCTAGGTTTAGGTGGGTATCCATATTCCTTCGATTTTTAGATGAGGGATTAAACAGATCTCGCCATGCAGGGTGTTTACTGTGTATTCATTTGACCTCCAAATAGCACAACAGCCTCGGCAGATAACAGATAATATTAGAACAATGAAATATAACTTTCCGAAACAGCAAAAACAGAACAAAAAACAGATATGACACTGTAAGCAATGTTTTCGCATAGTAATCAGATTTATATTCCAGCAGCTGCTTGAAAATTGTTTCATCCTGCTCGCCAAACACTTGCATGTCATGCGGAGGGGGCGGCACAAATCAACAACATATTTTATCACTTAATTCAGTTGACTTGTGCGTTGATGGGTTCCTGCTTTGCAGCTCTGCTATTACTGTCCTGCGTAACAGTCTCGGTTATGTAAGAAACCCTGTATCCTCATTTTTCTTCTTCACTTACCACACTACTGCACAAGTATTAAAGCCACTGCGTGTGTGCTTTCAATTGCAGATCATATCTGATATCTTCTCTTGTGCAGTATTGATTCTGAAATGAACCCTGCGTCGAAATCGACTCATCCAGTACATGGGCATTAATTAAGTTGTTTGGAATCTATATTAATTGGGTAATTATTTGCTTTTCAGAGGTTATTAGTAATGAAGCAGCTCATTTGCATATATATTTGTGTCTAATAGGCAGTGGCATTTTTCTAACCACCACATTTGAGATCAGTTCAGTTTTTTATTTTTTATTTTTTTGTTACATGAGGTTCTATAGTGTTAGCTTCACATATTTAACTTTTCTATTTGTTTTTCCGAGATCCCAGTTGAATAAAACATACCAAGATGTTTGTGACATTCAAAATGTCATAAAATATTTGGACTGGTACCGATAGGGCTTTTCAAATTCATTCTCTTGAGTGCATGTACTGGTACTGTTTTCTGAATACTAACCATTCAAGGTATTTGTTAGGAACAGAAGTAATTATGCCTTCATTAGCCAGCATAATGAAGGCTGAAAAACACTGGGAAAAAAAACAAAAACAAAAAAAACCCACCGCGGTGTGGTAAGGCAGTGAAGAGCTGTCCTGCTGTGACGACTAAGAGAAATATTACATTTCAGGCTATAAAAACAAACTTCACAAGCAAACTTTGTTTTTAAAATTGGAAATTTGTGGAAACTCAATTACCAATTCAAGATTGTACATGGGAGAATTAATCTGAGCACAGTTCCCCTGGTGCGGTGCTTTGGATTCCTTACAGAAACATATTTGTTACTACAATTTTATGGTGCACTAATTCTGACTGTACTGCATTATAATTAGATTATACCGAACTCCTAGTGACATAACTTGAAACTGAAACTGACTGTAATTGTAATTGAGCTATATTTGAATAAAACGTACTATATTTAACTGCATATTTATTTATGTTTGCAGATTGACTTCTGCAGTGAAGTGGACCTTAATGAGCGAGCTAAATGAAATCAGAGCTGTGCAGTCTCCCAAAGTACTAAGAAGAAGTTGTTCAGCTGGAATCTGCTCTCACACTTTTACTTATTTCTTGCCTTATTTCATGTTTCTTACCTTGCATTGTGCTAGAGTATCTAAAAATAGGTTAACCATAAATAAATGAATTATATTTTTATAAAATATCAAGTTTTGCTTCTTCCATGAGGCTGTGCTTGCATTCTCGTTGAGAGTGTGGAGTTCATCTTGAGGAGTAAATGTGCAGAAGAGGATGTCTGATTTTGGAATTGCTGAATGAAAAAAAACAAACAAACAAGATTCCAGACACAACCTGCCAAAATGTGTTTAAATTATGAAGTCAAATTTCTTTTAAGTCATATTTGACATATGTAGCATTATTATAGCAACAGAAGGTAACACAGTTACTTAACTGTGCTATAAAGTGGAACTATGTACCTGGAAAATAAATAAAACTGTCCCTTCAAAGAAAGAAAAATCAACATCTCTCATTTTTCTGCTACATAGAAAATAGAAATAATTTTGGCAATCCTAAATGAACTAAAATATAAACCTTTAGTGTATTTTGATGTCAGACAGTGAGAAAAAAAAATGTTAGTTGCCTTCATACCATATTGTTCATGGAAATGAATTACTTTTTCTGAATTATTTTTGAATTTTAGTGTTTAAATGAAAATGTCAGCTACAGAAAGGTCATCCAAGATTGATGTACAGCTGTCCAGGCAGTTGCTAGTCATTACGATGTCTTATCAAATCAATAAACAATCAGACATGTCTAGACCCTGCTCTCCGTACGCTAACATTACAGCTGACCCAAAGGTAAATTGAAACGCGGGAACATTACACCATAGTAAGAGCTGCAGATAATAACTAGTTGACAACAAAGTCAATAATATGAACCAGACAAAGCTGTTCCATCTTTTGTAAGGAGTGATACACAAATGATTTAGATCTTTAATTGAAAAAAAAAACAACTGTGAAACTTCAATAAGCATTTATAAGGAAACCCACAGATCTGTAATATTGAAGAGCTGAAAAGAAAAATACTGAACGCAGCAAGTAATTATGTGCAATTCTCTGCTTTTTTCCTACATTTTCAATTGCTTTTGTCATGTTGATTAAAATGTATTATATGTATCTCTATTGGATTCTCTCAACCTCCACAACATCTAAGAATAAGTTTGTTATTCCTAGATAACAAACATATAAGTCCTAACAAGCAAAACACTTGAACAAGTTGTCAAAATATGCCAAGCATAATTCGAAACATTCCCATTCTACTTTTTTCTCTAAATCTGTCCTGAAATGGTAAATTGTTCCCAGGTGAATCTTGACTTTCTCCACATAGTAAATGCGTGAAGTATTAGATCAACCAATGATCAGTAGGCCAAAGGTGCATCTCATGAACCATCGACTGGCAAGTATATAGTGTATATAGCCAGAACACGACAACGTTACATTTCTGTCAGCAGAAGAACAAGGATTTGGACAACAGAGAAGAAGAGGAAGAGGAGCAAGGCTGTGAGGAGGAGTAACGAGGCAAAACGGAGGAAGAGTCAGAAAAGGCCAAGGACATAAGCCAGTTTCCATCGCTCCAGCATCGTCAGGCAATGGTTTGTGACCCACAACAGGGTGCTGATGGAGTTCCTCTCACCCTTCTCCTTATTACTGAATCTTATTGAGGAATTTTCTGAGCAGCCGGATGCTTTTTATCGTTATTATTGCTCTGTAGTGCTGTCTTTTCATTTCTGTCTCACAATGTCTGTCAAAAAAATTAAAGTAAAACAGTAGCAGTTGTTCAACAGAACATCCCTCCACTGTTATATTGGCAACAACATTAAGCCATTTGACTGTCTCATCCGTACACAATGAGACAAGGACTTATCATTCTGATGTTCATTGACACAGATATTTACTTTTGAGATATGGACAAAGGATTTTGAGAAGTAAACTGGCAGGTAATGCATGGTGCTTTGCTGTTTGGATGAATTGTTTTGAGAAATGCACTTACTGCTTTGCAAAAGTTGAGGGTGATTTGAGAAGTCCCATAGTGACTGAGAAAAACTGTAATTGAAACTTATATTTAGAAAAAAGATATTAATAAATAACTTAGGATTTTCTGATTAACCTTGGAATCTTATTGTATTTTTTGTTACTGAAAGTATAAATTGTTGCTACTGTTGCTGTACTTTTTTTATACTGTCCTCCACTTTTTTTTTTGACAATTTAATGTTAGACTAGCAAGCAGGTGGACGGATAACATCTGTGTGCATTAGCACACTTAATTGTTATGAATTTGCTATTTAAAGGCTAATTAAATTCATATATCATCAGCTGTATCTAATTAACCTCTAACATATCACCAGTGGAGCACAAAAGCAATCCAAGTTAACTGAGCTAGGGTCAGTTGTTTCCTGCATTAAAGGAAGAGCCCGGCTCATCATCTTTAATGGCTCCACTGCCATCTCCACTGCACAAAAACAAATTATTTATTTCACTGAAGAAACAATATCCACTGTTTGGTTTCAATATTGTCTCAGAAAGCTAAACTCTATTTTTATTTACCTTAATTTTTCCATCAAATAGTTTTATTTTATTTTATTTTTTTTCCAATTTCCCTTTCAAGTCTTCAGCCGTCTAAACTTTGAGTCTGTCGTTTTGCTTCAGATTTCAAGATTTGCTTATTAGGCATATTCCTAATTTGACAGTCATTTATTATTTGTCAGGCTTCTCAGGTTTAAAAGCCCCCCTCCCACCCCCAGCAGTCTTTTGTCTGTTTGCTCATTCAACCATCTCATCAAATCAACGTTGATCTCATCAAATCAACATTGATCTCATCAAATCAACGTTGCATCCTCACGCCGTTACTTATTCCTGATCAGTCCACCATTCATTCTCCTCATATCTCTCCAGCTTCTCTGTCTCCCCTCCAACACGTTCCCTCTGTCCATCTATTAAATTATCCCTCTGTCTCTCAGCAGCCCAACTCTTTCTCAGTTTGTGCGTCGCTCCCGCAGCTCCCGCTTGCTCCTAAAATATTCATTGACGTCTTAAATACTTTTTCTGTTACCTATCCATGAATCTTTCATTCTCCAGTGCAAGCCCCATGTGCTGCATAGCATTAAATTTACATTCATTTAAATATTCACTTTTAAATTTTATTGAAACTATTATTAGGATATTAATTTTTCAAAGTGACATCTAGTGGCATGTTTTATTGCACTATGTACTTTAGTATGAGGCTCCAGAATTTGCTTTTAGAGCTAAACGGTTTTTCATTCTTGCATATTAAAAACAGAGCCACTCGTCGTTTTCACATTGAAGTGCATGAGAAGTTTTAAATGGAAGAGAGAATTTCACTGAAAATACCTTCAGACACAATTTACATGTGCAGTTTAGTTGTATTGTCAGTTTGAAACAACAATAGGAAACAGAAATAAAGGGATAAAATATGTACAAGTGACCCTTGAGCACTAATACACCCCTTTATTATTACAATACAGTTAGTGCATTGGATAATAAGTTAAATGGCTTCTCTCAGATTAATCACGTAGAATGACTTCCAAAACCCTTTGTCCATGGTTCATTTGAGAATTAATCAGTTCTCCAGTTCACATCAGTCTTCTCTGAATGAGTTCAGACCCAAGACTGTTTCTGGATCCTGCTTTGTTATTGCACGGATGAGCTTGAAAGCAACCGTGTTCACTTACAGTTCAGAAGTGTTTCTCGGTTTAATGCTCCAACAACAGAGCAGAGACTAGTTTTAATGTAATTCAGCCCAAGGCTTAGAGAATCAAGACAATTCAGTATTCTGATAATATTAGCATCAAACCTCCAAATGTTTTGCAGCAGTAAAACTGGCCAAAATGGTTCTTCTTTTAGTTTTTGGTGACATTTCAAGTAATCATTGTTCAGGACCCTTCATAGTGTAGAATAAGATTTGTTGAAAGTCTTTGATGTTGTTACACTGTCTTTAGACATGGGTTTCATTTCTTGTCATTGTTCATTTTCTGGAATTTTAGAGTTGCACTCTATATGGTGGCTCACGCTCTTCTTTTAAGCGACTCTCAAGAAATTGTTGGAATTTGTCCCTTATTTATCTAATAGACCCTATTCTGAAAAATGGGAACATTTTTTCCAGTTTTTCCCCAGCATTTTGTTCTGGGGTCAAGTTTTTCACAAATGCTTTAAACGTTGGCTGTCCTCAAGGATCCATTTTGGGCTCAGTGTTATGTAGTTAACATGATCTTCCTTATGTCTTTAATCACACATGATGCAGATAACTCACAGATTTCCTTTCCACTGAGTCCAGGTGGTACCACACCTGTAAGAACTATGAACTGCACTGAAAATATGACAACTTTCTACATTCATAGCACACAAATACAGATCAGAGATGGAAATGTTTGTTCCTCTGCAGTCCTTGCATTTAACTTAGCTCAGCGTCAGTAATCTTTAGGCACCAGTTAGAATTTTAGGAGTCATTTTTGTGTGCTCTCAACAGTAAAACTCCACCAAACAGATCAGCTCGTTGGTTAAGAGAAAATCAAAGCTTCCATTCATACTGTAATTTAGAGAAAGACGGTTATTACTGCTTCAATCACTCAAAGATTAGTTTATTTGTTCTGGCATCAGCCAGTCTCCGTTGTCTTGTCTGCCGCTGATCCAGAACTGTGCAGCCACAAAAAGAGGCATTTGAAACCAGATGTGTACATGCACTGTTTAACAAGCAATAAAAGATTTTTTTATTTACTACGATATGAAATTGTACAAAATCTTCTTGTTATACATTGGTTTACAGTACAAAAAAGTGATTTGTCTGTGGAAAGCATCATGTTTGAGGAGCTAAAGCTGCAGGAGGGTCTGCTTCACTCGACAAAATAGATGTTTGTCGTTTCATGCAGAAACGACATTATGTGAAATCAATTGAACGGCACTATTCTACAGCTAATGTCGAATTGGAATGTATGCAATTAACTTTGAATCTTTCTGTAAAATTAGATTAAATTAAGCATGTCTTACTTTTAATAACGTGGATCTCTTATGTTTTATGAAGTGCCTTGATACAACATGTTCTGTGAATTGGTGTTGTGTAAAACTGAATTGAATTTTAGTCACATTTGTAATCACAGCCAGAGAGCTTAAGCCTCTTTGGAATGGTGTCATTTCTTCCACAGGAAATATTTGTTTGCTATGCATTTAAAAACTGTCTGGTAAAAAATTTTTTTTAAAATCTCCTCAAATATTCGATATTCATAGAATATATTCTGGTATTTAGCAAACACAAAAAAAAATGTTGATAGTCTTGACTCGCCCAAAACAAGATACATTTGATGATTCTGATTTTAATGTCAAACGGTAAGAAAAAGACAAAGGCATTTTTTTTATAAAGTGCATGTAATTCTATATTTGTAACTGCCTGTATATACATGGTTGAATTAAATATATCACAGTAAAAATACAAAATAAATTCACAATCATTCTTTATACCCTTGACATGAAGTCATAAATATTCAAAATTACATTTGCATAGCATAACGCTGTCAGAAAACCTCCCTCTCACTGCCCATCTTCCTGACATCAGTTCATAATGTAGTTGTGTTTTAAAGAGATGTTGTAATCCTATTATGATATTGCATGACAGAACAGTCAAATCAAGTTAAAGTTATTTATAAAGCACTTGTCACAAAGTGCTTCCAAGAAAACAGAAGACAGGCACACAGAAACAAAGGACCATAAAGACAAAACCAACATCACACAAACTTACGGCCATCCATTTTAACACATAAAAAGGCAGACAAGTTCTTTAAGAGATGAGCCTAGATGAAATGTGAGAATGAATTATGCTAATAACAGAGATTATAAGGATGAGATGGTTGAAAAATCTATGCGTTCATGACTCTAAATATTAGATTCATGTTTATGAAACGAGTGACAAAAAAATGTTGATTTTTTTCTTTTTTCACAAACTTTATGTTTTATAAACTGCACTTGCATTTCCCAAAAAAACAAATCAACCAGCAGACAAACATTGCAACTGTGCACTACAATTGGGAAGACACTTCCAATATTGTACCTGAGGATGTTGTGATTGATTACCAGTTTCTTTTGGCACCTGTAATCACATTTGTTGGGTAGAACCTCAGATGAAACCAGTAATTCTGATACAAGGCAACATCAAATAAATTGTGATATCCTGTGTGACCCCACAGATGATACCAGTGTTCAGATAAGTTATGTGCGTGCGTGCGTGCGTGCGTGCGTGCGTGCGTGCGTGCGTGCGTGCGTGCGTGCGTGCGTGCGTGCGCGTGTGTGACAGTAGGCACATATAATAAAAACGGAGAGTCATCTTACTGGGACAGAGAACATCTGCAGATTATTACTTTGAACCAATAAAGCTACAGAAGTGATCAAGTTGTCACTTTCACAAGGGTCATTGTGTTCTGCAAAGGGAGGCATTAAAGCTGGTAGTGGTTTAACACACACCCACACACACACACACACACAAAAATAAAGAAGGCACCCACAAAGACAGAACTAACAATTCACAAAAAATCCAATAAACAGCTGCCACATTTAAAATTCTTGCACTTTTATAAACATATTTAATCAATACATATCGAGTAAGATAAATAGAGACGCCCTTGAATAATGATTTTCTGTTTCTGTAGGATTTATTTTAATTTGCTGAAATTTTGCTCTAATTTGTGAGATGTAGAAAAGACAAATGTTTATGCAGTAAGAACGGTCTCATTTAATCTAATGCTTAACATATGTTATAAATGTCCTGCAGTTCCAGCAACATACCCCACCGTCTTTATGTCATTCCAGAATCCTAATCTTAGCCCAACTGTCTGGTTGCAACTCTCAAAAGTCTCCAAGTTTTAACCAAGTTTGCTCTTCAGTTGAGATTAAGCAGTCGCACTAGGAGAAAATCTTCCTCCATCATTGTTCTGGTTAACTTTGTGCAATGCATGAGTTCCCGCAGCATGAGGCTGCCACCACTGTGCTTGATAGTTGTATCTGTGCTGGAAAGCTTCACCTGGACTCCTCTAAAACTTTATTGTGATCAAAAAGCTCAATCTTTTTTCTTTTTTTTTCTTCTGATAGTAAAACTTTTCTCTAGAAGACATTTGGCTTGTCCATGTGAGTGACTGCAAACTGAAGCTCAGCTTGAAGGAATGTGTCTTGGAGCAGAAATTTATTTCATGGTGGAACCATGAAAGGAAGATGAAACTCAGTCAAAGATGAAACTAAAAAAAAACTTCACTTTGAACAGTGACTAGTATTTTATCTCTCAGTTCAAAATACCCAGTGGTTTACAGGTTGTTCTTGAACATCCTCACCAATTTTCTTTCATTTAAGTTTTGGCGGCTTAGTTAGGTGATTAACATTTGAATACAGGTGGGAGTTCCAACAGGATATAGACTCCAAATACATATGACAACGATTTAAGATGCACATAGACTAGAGGCTAGGATTTAGCGTAAGGAGTGGTCCTGTCCTTCTACATGATGAAAATGCTTGGAATATCAACTATGCTGAAAGCTTTATCTGTTCCAAGAAGCCAACAAGTTCAAATGAACTCAGCCAGTTCTGCTGAGAAGATAGGTTAAAATATCCAGGAGAGTTATGAGAGGAGCTTCCTGTTGGTTACAGAAAGTGTAGCCAATTTTCTGTTTGCAAAGGGACATTTAAACAATATACGAGTCCACACTGAAAAAAGAAAACCTTATAAGATATATCAATGACTATCCAAGTGAAAAGTGTGAAAAACTGCAGCAACAGTCATTGGTATTTATCACAACTTCATGGTGGGAAGACAGGACATAAACTAGCGAGAAAAGGTCATTGGGTGTCAGGTGGAGAACAGGGGACCTAGTGATAAGTAAAGATGAGGGAAAGTGAGCCGTGAGTTTAAAACACTTGTGAGAAAATGGTAGAAAAAAGAGGAATGAGGGCAGTTGGTAGATCTGGAAGGAAAAATGTTAAGATACAAGAAGTGAAAACATAAACAACAACATGAGATCTTGTTTACTGTTTCTCATTCTCTTGAATTAGACAGCTTGCAGTCACCTGTGTTTAAAACGGTGGTGTCATAGATATCAGAGCTGGGCACTGAGCACTGATTTACTCATGGCATCAGAGCAAGCATACATCCCAGCGCAGCAAGGAGCCATAAACACGTCTGGGTCGGTGTAGGGTGAAAATAAAAGCTCTGTAATTGGTCATTCCCTGAGGACTGGTTTGGGCAAAGGTTAGAAGCTGAAAAATGGCAAACAAACAATGTGGAAACTGTTCATTAGACCGCAAGCCACAAGACTGCATTTTATAGTTGTAGTCATTTAAACTGAGATAATGAGACGCAAATGTATTGTTTTCAATTGAGGAATTTATTCTTCCTGTGCATGGTTTATTTACTTGAGAACAGCTATCTTTTAAAGGTTTGAAACCAGGTAAAGATCTGGAATTGTTTTTGAACCAGTTTTTGATAGGCTAAAAAATATTATAAGCATCTAGCCTAACAATATGCAGTGTGTCCGTCAAAAGCATTCATATCGCTTTAATTTCTTTCTATTTTCAACAAACAAATAATCAAATTTATTCTTGGGGATTATTACGACAGCCCAAAAAACTTTAGTAAATAATTGTGCAGAGGAATTAACATGATACATGGTTTTCTAATTATTGTTTTTTGTTGTTGTTGTTGTTGTTTTTGTTGTTTGTTTCTTTTTGTAAAATGTATGAAAAGTGTAGCATGCTTTTGTATCCAACCCCCCAGTGAGTCAATACTTTGTTGAAGCAGCTTTCACTGCAGTTACCGTTGGGGCACGTCTCTTCCAGCTTAGAAAACACAAAGCTGGAGGACCTAACAGCTGGAGTTATGCTCAGATTAAATTACACACAGGAGGACTCTGTTTAGAAATAATCTGATAATTTATCAAGAAAGTTTACAAAAAATAGTTGGTTGGCCAATTTTATTGAGGAGTATCACAGTAAGGATTTCACATTCAAGATTTAATTTGTGTGGTTTGTTAATATGTACGTTTTTCATATGTAAGTTCTTCTTCTTTACAATTAAAGCTCTACTTTGTGTTAGCCCATCACATAAGATTCCCATAAAATACACAAAACATTTGTGTTGTAACTAAAACAAATTCAAGGGTACTGAATACTTCTGCAAAGGCACTGTGGATGGATGTTTCGCAGCCCAAGAATACTCGTCCTTGGCCTAAATGCCCCCCTAAAAAATTTATAGGAATCCTGCCTCACCTGCAACCTTTAATATTTTCCCATCTAATATTTATACCCGACGATAATCAGTGTGCCTTTGTCTCTGCGCGTTGCGAGCGCTGCCCGTGTAAACCCACAGTGCCTGAAATTGATGTCCGTGTTTTGCAGCCTGGAGGAGTTTCCTGCTGTCGTCTTTTATCAAATGAAATAAGGCACTCTCATCACTTGGAAGGAGGGGGAGCTGGAGCTTCTCTGTTTCAAAATATTTGTGTTCTCATGTGTCTAGCCGGGCAAAGCCCCAGTTTGTGAGGTAAGAACGTTGGATTGAGATGATGGTGTAGAGTGTGGAAGGGACGTGTTCACTAGTGCATATTGTAACTGTGTGTTCCTCTTTGTTTGTGTCAGGGAATTTATTGCTGAAGGTATCGCTGAGCTACAAATAGCCGCAGCTCCAGCCTTGGAATTGATAGGCCAGCTGTTGCTCCCAGAGACCTATAGTCGCTGCTATGGGAGGTAAAAACCTTTTGGAGTGTCAATGAAATCCTGTTGCTTCACTTTAACAATCCTCCTCCATCCCTTGTGTCGTGGTGGTGCATGAGACTCCTTTTTAAATTCCCCCGTGTGGGAAACGTTGCATCAAGTCTAATTTGTCAAATTAGAGACGATTTATGCAGCAGCCACACACTCCCTGCTGTGTTTACTTAAGCAGCGTTCTAAAAACATTATAGTTATAAATTTGATCCTTGTTGAGAAGGGAAAACTTCTTATCAGTCGAAGATGTGCTGTTACAGGACGGCTCATGAGCGCCGATAATTTATTTATTTGCTGATTTATTTGTGCTTGAAGTAACACAAACGAGTGTTTTAAAGACGAACAAAAGCGTCACATAAGTGTGAAACCCAATCAGTATGTTCTGCTGTCTGAAGCACGTCTGTCCTTGCGGATTAGAAGGTCAAAAGTGTAGAAAAGCTCCATAAAAAGAAACATTCAACCAAATAGAGCTGCAACAAACAGCAGGCCAGTGTTCAGGGTCTCTCTGGGGAGTGATGGATGCTTCTGGCAGCTGTCCTTGCTTTGATGTGTTTGTGGTCCAACCTGGCTGCCATAAGAGCTCACTTATTATTTTTTTTTTTTATTTGTCTAGTAAATGATCATATCTGAAGAGTCAACATGCACTCTTGTTGAAAGCCCATCACTCCCTCCAATACGCACATGTTCATAAAAAATAATCACAAGCGTGCAAAAACACACTAAGTCTAACGCAAAAATTGCACATTGCATTGGAAGACTGCCCAACACTCATAAAGTAGATTTACATGAAATCCTACAAAACAATAAAGAATTTAAATATTTAGTTGGGAAATTAAAGAGCAAATTTACTAAGCTATTTGTTAAGATGTGCAAACTTATATATGGGTGCGCTTTTAAATCTAATTCTAAAACCAAGTCAGATCTGCTCCAGAAATGTCTCTACAAATGAAAATGTTTCTCTGTGTGAGGATGCAGTTTGTCCAGGTTTCAGTACATTTAGCAAGCATTTAGGGATGACCCATTCATATTAATGGAAAGTACAGCCAGATCCCTTTTTTTATCTGACAGCAGTTTGGTATACAAACCTCGCATAGAAAAAAAATGCATATCCTCAACATTTAATAGCATTGTCTTTGAACTGCGGTTTATGTTTCATTTAGAGTAACATCTTCCTCCTCACTGAGTGGCCTTTCAGACAATGTTGGTTCAGGATACATTTCACTGTGGATAATGACACCGACTTAACAGCTAAAGCCACACTTTACAAAGCTTTTGTTCTGGGGTCAATTTGCATATTTCAAACCAAAACACATTAATCTCTGGGGCACAGGACCCGTCTCCTTCCTGAATGTTATGATGGTTAGACATTCCTATCATAGCTCGACTTGCATAGAACTGTTTGAACACACAAACATGACAACTCCAAGCATCTGGATATGGTTCTCAAGAACAAGAAAGCAGTGTCTTCCAGGTGTAGCCTTAAAATACATCCGTTCATTATTGAAGATCTGTCAGCAAACATTTGGGAAGATGCATTTATGAATCTCAGCTCCTCTAGGCTGCTGCACTGCAGGCAAGACCTGGGATCATGCTCAAGCAAGTGGGGGGCAGTCAGAAATTTTGCTGAGTAAACAGAGGTACAGTCAGCACCCACAAGAGAAATAGAACACTTTCGTTTCTCTTATAAAGAAGATTAAGCAGAATGTAACTGCATCCAAGTTTAACATTTTTTTGTTAAACCTTTAATGCTTGAATTAATTTATGATTATGTAGTGCTTTCAAAGTTTTTTAAATTAAATCATCCATCCATTCATTATCCAACATGATTATCTCTTGTTGGGTCATGGGACATATAGGTCACCTATCTTCTGCGGTCAACAGATGAAAGGCGACAGTCCATCAAAAGGCAAGACAGAGACAGACAGGACAAACCATGCACACTCACACCTAATGAGAATTTAGAGAGATCAAGCCACGTGACAGTCATGTTTTTAGACTGTGGGAGGAAGCCAGAGTACCCGGAGAGAACCCACGGATCCTCAGGAGTACAAGCAAACTCCAGGCAGAAAGACACTGGGCCGGGATTCAAACCCAGGACCTTCTTGCTGTAAGGCTTGCCGCTACTGTGCAGCTCTAAATTAAATTAAATCAAATCAATAGCATGTTGATTAGAATGTAGGCATTTTGATTGAGAAAACTCTCAGCAACTGAAGATGGCAAAGTACTATCAACATAATCTTACTATGTTTTGAATATGCATTAACATGCATAAACAGCCATTAACAGCCATTACTTGAATGTATGTATCAATGTGTGGTGGTTGAGGGCATTAAAAACTTTGTTTTGAAATAAACTTTTTTTTTTTGTTTTGTTTTGTTTTTTTTGTTTTGGTTTTTTTTGGCTTTGGGAATATGAGGGAACGGCAGATCTTTTGATGATATTTTTCCGTGCTCAGTTTGAGTGGATGGGTGGAGTTTATGGACCTGGTTTTTTGTTTATGGTTTGACATAAACAAAAAAACTAAGTGCTATTTTTAGGTGCTTCTATTGCTTGAACAAATATGTTCAATATAAAATAAGATAAATCTTTATTCTACTTGTACCAACATACAACCTGCAATAGTACAATGAGGTTGGTCTACTGACCCATGCAATAGAGAAATGCCCTAATAAAAATGAACTCCTTTACTAGCACTATTGATTCTCAACAGTGTATATGTTCATACAGGGAGAAATTTTCTGAATCCCCAACTAGACCAACCTCCTTTGGAAAGATGATGCATTCAGTTTTAGTTGTAGTAACTTTATAGTATAAATTATCCTCCAAGGAGAAGGAAAAGTCACGCGCATATGGCGCTGTTTTAAATTCAGATTCAGTATTCTGAACATTACATGCTCAGAAGGAGATGCAGCAGGGTCAAAAGAGAAATTACTAAGCGATGTTCAAAATACAGACACCAGATAATTTTGCCTAATATTCATTGGGTTAAGCAGCCCTGCCTTTATCCAAGCTAGATTGCAAATGGACAGTTTCACAATTAACCACATTGGGAAGGATTAAAGTGCTTTGGCTAAATTACCTTTATTGATCAAGCAAAATGTCAGCAATTATTGTTCTCAAAATTTGCACAATAAAAATGATCAAAACTGTAAATTTAGC
>NW_006800370.1:66016-77695 GCF_000485575.1 Poecilia formosa
TATATGTTTCTCAAAATTCCTTTAAATCTATTTAAAATATGTGACATTTTTTAACTATTTTATTACTTTCTATCACCAAAAAAGGCAACTGGTAAGTACAAGAATAATTCACTTTGGTGAAAAGGAGATCATACTGTAAGTTACACATGATGGAATTTAAAGTTAACTGTAATTTCCATATTTAGATTTCCTCCACAAATGATCCGGCACACGCGTCAAAAAGAGCCAAATGGAATTTCACCTTTACGACTGTCTCATTAAGCTTTGACTCCCGATGTCTTCCCATTTCCCTCATAAATGAAGCCACAGACCCATGTGAACTGTACGGCCGGATAGCAATTTCTAGGATATATTCCCCATGTGGACTGATTACTTTAAATGCTCCTTTCACACATAGATTATTAAAATGGAACCAAAATTAGAAAACGGAGGGAAGCTAATGAGGTTTCTCTAATTTAAAGAGTAATCTAGATTCAACAGCTGTTTGATGATATGTTCTGCAAGACGCTTGAGCCGAGTTAAGTCAAGCCACTGGTTATAATCCTCTCATCTTTCTGGTCTGAGAACAGAAAGACGAGAGCCTCTTAGATTGTATTGCTTCATCAAATATTCATGATGGTTAACATCACTGTGTCTATATATGTGAGAGATATCTAACAGCGTGAATGTAAGACCAAGGCTTAGTATTACAAAGAACACGACATGTTTTCACACATTTCCATACAAACAAGCTAGGGGTAAAATACTGATTCATTAGTAAGATAAAACCTCATCTTTAAATGCTAAAGTATGAAAAGGTTAGAGGTTTATGAGTAGCTTCTGCAAGGTACTACATAACAGCTGTTCTCATGTGTGTTTGTACTAAATTTTTCTGGCCTAAACAGGAGAGAGAGAGTTCATGAACATCACCTTACTGGAAAGGAAAGAAAACAAAGGCAGAGACTGTCAGAGGTTCACTTTGAAAAAGAGAAGAGACAATCAGTGGAAGAAAATGCTTAAAAATAAAAGAGAAGACCATGTAAAGCAATAGACTCCTGCTTGTGCTGCATGAAAAGATCCTCGCTGAAGCTTAAACATTCTTTTACCATAGATTGTTCGTCAGCTGGGCAATAAGCACAACCCTTTAGAGGCAAAGAGAGTTGATAGCAGGCTGCATAGTAAAATACTCTTTCCATAAAAACAGATAAGACTCCTCAAATTAAAAGCCTGCTAAACATATCTAAATCTAGGAAAAAAAACACTCCTTTCAAGCTAAAAATAAACAGTGCCTTGCAAAAGTATTCTCATTTATCACAACCGCAAGCGTCAGTGTGTTTCATCATCATTTTATATAGTAGACAAAGTCGTGCAGAGTTGTGATGTGGAAGAAAATTGAGACGTGTCAGTAATAATACGGGGGGAAAAATACTTTAATGTATATTTAACCCAAGTCACTCTAATTCTCCAAAAATAATCAAGCACTCTACAGGTGATCGCCTGAAGCTGGAAAATTAATTGCACAACGATATACCCACTAAGATATGCTGTCCAACTGAACGGACAGGCCAGGCAAGGACCAGACAAGCCTCTGGGAGTCCTATGGTAGCTCTGGAGCAGCTTCACAGATGCACAAATGGGGCGGGAGAATCTGTTGACCAGAAACACTGTTAGTCATAAACCATACAAACTGGGTAACAGAAGAATGGCAAGAAGAAAATCTTTGTTGAAAGCAAAGACATAAAAAGTTGTAATCTCTAATAACTTTACAGATACAAGTACTTGCAGCTGTAATCATAACAAAAAAGATTATACTACAAAGTATTGACTCAAGGGATCTGAATGCATATGCACACCAGGTTTCCTTTGTAATAAACTTCAGAAACCAGGTATTGCTTTGTGTTGATCCATCACAACAAATTGTAAACTGAAGTTAGTGACTGTGACAAAATGTGAGGAACATCAAGGAATACGAATACTTCTGCAAGACACTGTACACATGCCACACAAAGTGAGGTGGTTTTGGATATTCTCAGACTACAGAAGAAACTTTGGTCTATCCTACTGTAAAATGCATGAATATGATTAAATATGAAGATGCTGCCTGTGAATTTGTGTCAGCGCTGAGACATAATTTTGTATCTACAGTCAAAGTTTGCAGCCAGCAAAAATGACAGCGCCGAATCCATCAAATCCTATTACAGACGGGAACCCGGTTCCTCTCTCTGTGCCTCATTCATGATGCATACTGCAGGATCCTTTCTGGCAAGTGACCGTGAAGAAGCCCAAAGACGAGACTCTCAGCGAGTTTTCATCCAGGAAAACAAATGGAGGTCAGCGCTGTCATAAAAGCATCCAAAACAGGGGAAACAATTGGAGACAACATATAAAGTCTGGTGACTTTTCAAAGTCGAGCACGTCCCGCAGCAAACAAAGGAATTATCAAAACAATGACACAACAACTTTCCTGTCCGTGTTGTTACATTGAGAAAAATTATGTAAGGAATGCAAAAATAAACACAAAGGCTGTTCCCCATACGATGGCTTATAATGCACATGAATAATAATTAAAGGCAGCATATTCCACAGTTTTCATCAGATATTAAGTGACCACTAAGTCGCAGATAAGGAATGTAATATCCTCCAACTCAGACCATTAAAATAAGGCCATAATGTCATAAATGGGCTCATTTTTCATTTCTAAGTTAGGGTGGGCTCCATTTGGGTGGACAGGAATTGGGTTCACCGCCATGTGAGCCATGAACTTCTTGGCCACTAAATGAAGTTGCAGATCTAATCTATTTTGCATGGAATCCATAATTAATGCATGCAGCGACAGGCAAAAACCCGCATTTCTCGGCTGTCCTGCTATGTCAGGGAACTGTTAGTTCACTTTAACAAAGATGTCACGTAGAAAAATATGTAGCTGTAAAGCCAGATGTAAATGTGTTGGCACGGCAGCCAATGGTTTGTTGCTTATGGTGGAAACATGTGAACTGTTAACACCTGGCATGAACGAACAGCCTCACTCTGTTGGAAAACTGCTGGGCATTAAAATCTTTCAATATTTAAACATGTCTGAATACCTCTTGAAGTCTTGGAAGTGTAATTTCAAATCAAAATTATAATTAGTATTTACTTTTTATGTGATTAAAAACATTTTTGTTAAATAGCTTTTTGAGTATAAATTAGAGTCACTGTAATCATTAAATATATCAGATAATATAAATCCAGTGGAACTCATGCAGGGCTAAATGCATAATGGATGCAGGATTTGATTTAATAAAGAGGTTAGTCGTGAACAGCATTTGAATGAGCTATCTTAATAAATGGTAAATAAATAGGTCTGATTTATACATCTCTTTTCTAGTCATACGATAACTGTTTTTCACTAGAGCCACATTCATCCAATAGCACTCACAGACGTGCATATAGTACATCGATATGCAGATCTTAGGTAACTTAAGGTTAAGGATCTTCCCCATGAACCCATTGTGAAAAGTAGAAGTTGGAATCAAAAAATTTCTTGTGTAAAAACCTAAAAAACAAGTGGCTTTTATTGCAGTAAACTTAAGTCTAATTGTGCCTCTAATCCCTCACATGCGTAATTGCTAACACAGCAGCCCTAGCCAAAAAAATTAGAATATTTATTCAGTTTAGCTAAAAGCTAAGAACTACGTTGAAAAAAAAACCCACAAACAATAATATAGCACAATAGGATTAAGCTGTAAGAGGGGAGAAAAAGAACTTCAGATCTTGTCTCAGATCAGATAATATGCGTACTTCTATGCCCCGAGGCGAGCTTACATATTTGATAAGCCAGTTGCAAATTTCAATATTTAATCAGCCTGTTGCAGGTGAACAGGATGTGAGGAGAGAAGAGCGATCAGGTGTGCTGTTCTGTCCAGATACGAGGTAGGACAATGTCCTACAGCTATTCCCCCTCTAAGTATTTTATTACATAGCTGACATGAACAGGCAAAAATCTACAATGACAATCAGGCTTTGCGTTCTTGTGTTTGCTTCTGTAAGGCCTTTTCAGAGGCCCACGAAAAGGTTTCTGTTAATCATGTCGGCGATAACAACAAACTAGATTGTGCTTCAGCGCACATGAGAAGCATCGCATGCAGAGCTGTACCGTTCCACCTTTTGGTGTCATGACCTTACAATGTGCAGTCACGATACTCACACAGTGATTATAAACAAATGCAATAGACTGGAACGTCCATGACTCTGTGCCACAAACATCTTTGAGAGGGTTTTTTGTGAGCACTGGACTGAAACCTGCAATGGAGACATTCGCACATACATGCATAACCCAATGTTTAACTGTAGTGTGTGGCTGCAGATGGAGATGGGATATACAAATTAAAACATCTTGTTTTCTTTCCATTGGAAAACATGCAGGTGCATTTTAGTCTATAATTTAACAGTTGATTTACTTCAGTAATTCAAGCCAAAAGCTGAAACACATTAGTTACAGAGTAACTGTTAATAAAAGCTTATAAAAACGCTGTTCTCCAGAAATTCTATATAAACATTGTAACATGACTTAACACACACACAAAATGTATTTCATGTAGAAACCAAAGTCCCAAAGTATAGAGGAAGATTAGACAGGCAGAACACCCAAGTTGCTTGAAGTGTGATTTTTGGAAGAAAATATTTGTTATTTTGTTGTGAATTCAAGATCTTAATGAGACACACCTAAATTTAATTAAAAATAATCAAAATTAATTTTCAAGATTTTTTTTTTTTTTTTTGCTCCAACACAAATTAGGTGTGAGGCTTCACACTCACTTCTGACTCTTGAGCAGATGATGAGTTGAGAAGTGTGGACACTAAAGGAAACCTTTCTTCTTACACATAACACATTTCAACCTTGGTCTGCCTTCATCTCTTTGGACATCATCACAAGCTCCACTATGATTGCTGTGACAACCAGCACACACACACATATTCACCACCTCTGATCTTACTCTCAAGCAACAGATTTAAACTAACACAAACACACATTCCCATAGCTGTCACACAAAAGGAAAGAGAAAGACAAAGGACTCCAACACACACACACACACACACACACACATGCACACACACACACACACACACACACACACACACACACACACACACAACGCTGGTGATGCTTGTGGAATTCAGTAGGAAGCAGCTAGGTATTCATTTTTCTAAAACAAATCAGTGATTTTTTATTTTATTTTTTATTTTACCGTAGCACAACCTTAGGAGGTCATTCATGCTTGAGTAATATGAAAATGCATTTTAAAAATGTAATATGAGATTAGAACTAATGAGCAGAACACAGCGACTATGAAAATGTGAAGGACTAAATCTTAAATTACATATGTGGACAACAAACATATTAGCTTTCTCCTAAAATTTTTATACAAATAAATGGGCCTTCTTATGTTATCTTGTAAAGGCCTGCTTTTTTAACCTTCTGTCTAATTAACATGCGCGAAACTATAATTCTTGAAATAAGTAAGGAGCTATAGGACCATTAAACATCATTCACATTTTAATATCAAGGTGCACACTCTGCTAATCTAGCATCAAACTAAAACAGCATTTTACCATTCCGACACGCTTTACGTTCAACGTTTTTGGACTGTGGAAGGAAACCCTCAGTCAGAAGTTTGGCCCAGGACGTTGTTGGGGCAACAGTGTTAACAAATATGCCAGTGTACTAACCAACATTTAGAACAGTGATCTCAAATTGCATTCCTCAAGGGCCAGAGATCTGCCACTTTTAAATATCTCTGCTTCAGCACACCTGGCTCCAATATGAACCCATTAGCAGAGCTCTATAGAGCTCGTTTGCATGCTATAGTGGGGCAGTTTGACCATGTGACTGAAACATGAAGGATAAGGGACACATCTAAAAGTTGCAGGACTCTGGCCCTTGAGGAATGCAGTTTTAGACAACTAATTTGGAATAGGAACACGGTCGTGGTAGTGTTTGACCAACTCAGGGGCTGATTTGTCATAACTGATGGAACAATATGTTCTGCTTCCCATCAAAAAAAATCTGTCCAAAAATGATCAGAACATACCACTCTGTCTAGCTGCTCTGTCTCTACGGAGACCTGCGCACCTACAAACAACCCTGCACTCCAACACTTAAACCTAAGGGTAAAGAGGAGCCAAACTAATCTAACAGTTATATTTTGAGAAGAATCTGGTGTAGCCAGAGGGAACCCACACAGGCACAGGGACGACATACAAACTCCATTCAGAAAGATTAAACCGGAGATCTTCTTCCTACAAGGCAACAATGCTAACCCCAACCCCACGGAGCAGCCAAGTGAAGCAGCTCTTGTAGCGGAGCATTCTTAAATTTACAGCTTTACACATAAATAACACAATATGTACAAAAATAATAAAGTGAAACTGCACCTTTGCTTCCCAGTTCTCATGAATATTTCAGCTGGCTTAATGTCATTCATCCATAAATCAGGAAAAGTTGCTTCTTCCTACTGCCTTTATGAAACATACATGCATGAGTGCAACATGTTTGCCACGTTAGTGTTATTTTTTGCAGCTTATTGTCGCGGCTCGTGGAAGATTTTATATGGCAATGATTCTGTTCTGCTGGAAACAAAACGCACTTGAGCAGAAATGTGCACGCCCACGCAGTTTTCTGGAGCTACTATAAAACAAGTGCAGCTAAAGTTGCTACCTTCACTCCACTTTTCAGCCCAGCAATGACCTCTCACAGTTATAGACAAAGCTTCTGTTTTCGACCGTGCTCTAAATCCCTCTCAGTGAAATTGGCCATCTTATGTTCTCTTTTGTTCCTGGTTTCCTTCTTTTCTCTCTTCACTCTCGTCAGCTTTTATCTCGTCGAGCCTCTCCTTTCTTTCAAATCCTCTTTTCTCCTTTTTGTACTGGCTGTCTCTGTTGTCTTCGTTAGGCTGCCTCGGTGTAAAAAGTCCTGCTCTGATTCAGAACTCTACCACGGGCTGAATACATCGGCTTATCCTCTGTGCATGTACGCCTGCCTTTGTGTGTACGGGTGGACTGTGAGGCAATTTTGCGATAGAGGAAATGGAAAGCAAGGGGGGTGTGCATGGAAATTTGTTATGTGACCTCCTTCCTGGCTGCTTGACAGAACGTGTAGTGTTTGGACAGGGTGGTCGTTGCAAAGCACTCAGCCGTCTATCGACTGGCAGCCATTGATCTGCAAAATCCAATGACTCACTAGCTGCTCAGAATGCAGCCCACATACATATCCACGCAGACGTGACTACTGTGTGTGTAAATGGGCGCACATGTAGACACTGACTGATTAAAGTAATTACAGTCCACAAATTAAATGAGTATAATTGGCCTGGGATGTTTAAACTGAGTTGTTCTTTTGAAGATTGTAGTTAAAGGAGATTAGTAACCCCGCCCTCACACAGTAACTGAGAAAAAAACAATGCTGGAAAGCAAAGTTGAAATGAAAATGCTAGTTTTATATGGCTGAGGAGGATGTTTTAGCTGTGAAAGCATGAACGAAATATAGCTATACTGTATGTCAATATTTACTGTATAGGCCTTTACTGTATCTTGTTGATCTGTTTTAAGAAGCAAAAGATCTCTTAAGGTTGACAGATGCTAGAAAGAAAAACGTTTAACAGCATACATTCTGCTTGTGGTGATTGCATTCATTTTTACTGAACATTGCTTTAAACCCTCATAGAACCGTTGGGGAACATTCCCTGAAGGTTCTATGAAAGTTCATTAAAAATATATTAAGGTGTAAGGAATCTTTAGAGAACATTTCCTGAAGGTTTTCTAAAGGTTATTCCATGCCAGTTGGAGATACACAACAGAGAGGATTTATAGAAAATTGTCTGATAGTTTCCAGAAAGTAGCACCTTTAGGCCGATGGGGTCAAAACACTCTAAAAATAAAAGGCAAAATAATAGTCTATCTCCATCAGCTGCCTGTGCCCAGTTTGTACCAGTCTTGAAGCGGGCGCTCCTGCTTTAGGGAGTGTACGTTCTCCAAAGGTTGCATTGTGAGTATTGTAAATAACCTGCAGGAAACATTTATTGAATGTTCCCTGGAGGTTCTATAAAGGTTACTTTGAGAAAGTTGGAAATAATCTTTAGGGAAACCTTTCAGAAGATTCCCCAAATGTTGCACTGTCAATGTCCTTTCAGCCAGGTTTTCTTTTTTTTTTTTTCCTGATTCACTTGATTTCTGTCATGGGCCAAACTTTATAATTACAAAGGTTATTGGGCATATTACCAGAAGCAATGATGAAATTTTTCCCTATTTTTACTTGAAGTATTTAAAGGTTGATTTGCCCATGAAGCCTTTCAGAAATGAGACTTTATTCAACCAGACTTCTTGTACCCAGTAATGTAGTCGGCCCATTACCAATTATTCATTTTCCACACCAACTTATTTCATCATCTAAAGTTTAACATATAAATCGGTGTGAAAAAGTGTTTTGTCTCCTGCTTGATTTCCTACTTTTGTCCCCCTTAAATGTTTTAGAACATCAAACCAATTTAAATATTAATTCAAGACATATATCATAAAGGGAGACAGACAATCCAGACATATAAGGACCTGTGTGAAAAAGTGATTGTCCCGTAAACTGAACAACTGGTTGGGCCACGCTTAGCACCAACAACTGAAATCAACAGTTTATAACAACTGGCATGGAGTATTTTACAGTGCTGTGGAGGAATACTGGCCCACTTATGTATGCAGAATTGTAATTCAGCCACATAATAACATCTTCATTTATAACAACATTTTGTGTTCACTTGTGATATACATGACTAATTACCTCGATGTTCTGAAACACTGAAGTATGACAAACAAATAAAACAAATAAAATCAGGATATAAACATTTCTCCCACATGAAAAAAACATCTTTAAGTTTTAAGACTAGTTATAAATGTGACTTAATGAGCCTTTCAAGTCTCAGCTGCTCTGGAACAATTTAAAGGCCTGTGCACACTGTAGCTCACAGTCTGCTCATTGATTTAGCTGGTATATATATAAAAAAAATATAAGTTAAAAGAATTACTTAATTTACCACATGAGGAAAACAGAGAAAGTGCGCCCCCTGTAGGACAAATCGATACTACAAGACTGAAGACATCTGGGTGATTACATTGTCTAAGGATTAGAAACATTAACATGCAAAAGGTCACTGACTTATTTATCTGATCAGTAATTATAGCTTTACAGCTGTTAATCAGTTAATTGGAATATTTCTAAAACTTGCTCAGTAAAGTGCAGCACTTGAAAGAAAAGGTTTCGATTTGTTGAGGTTTTTAATAATCATCAACACGTTTATATACAAAGCAAGCAACAATACCATGTTCAAATAAAAGAAACAAAAGTATCCTAAAATGTATTTTCTTGTTTTTGTCTCATTAAAATAGCTAAAGATTACCTCAGGAAATTAATTCAACAGTTATAACAAGACATTTTTGCAGAGCAAGTATAATTAAAATTGACACACACACAAAAAAAAAAAAAAAATCTTCAGAGATAATTTTCTTATTTACCAAACCTGGGCATGAGTGAAAAAGCTGGATGGAATTAACAACTGCATGCCCCTCCAATGAAGATAATTATGAATTATGACAAGATCCTATTTTAATCAGAGTACACTTGTCCCTTACAGTTTTTATGAGCACCAAGTTTGTCTTTGTTCTTCAATTATTCAATGGGGTAAACAAGAACGCGCACAGAATAGAGGCAGACATAACAGCTTTTCCAGATCTTAAGTGTTTGAATGATTGGGCTTGTTGGACGTCTCGAGTTTCCACATCAGCATTTCCTTTAATCAGTATTTTACTGGCCACCTGAAGACAAAGGTGTTTGTATTTCGTGCACCTATTGTTGTGCCTTCAATACAAACATCTCAATACCCCGATTGTCAAAAATATTTTACAGTGACATCAGGATACCCTCAGCTTTCTGCTTTGAAGACCATACAGAGGCAAAAAAGAAAAGAAAAAGCAAAAAACGAATAAAGGTAAAATTCACTACTGCTACAAATATGTATTAGAGTGAAAGTGAATGAGTAGCTTTATTTGACTGCTTGCAAACACATTTAAGAAAATGTTATTGTGAATCAGTCTTAGGTGAAGCTAGAATAACCCTAGATAAAAAAAAAAAAAACTAAATTACTTAGGCTTGGGAGTTTTTAAATCATCACATCAATGTTGATCTCTTATTTCACGTTTGTATCCGTGACATTTATTTCAACCGTCCTTTAGCACTAACTGCAGTGATGCAGTCACAAAGATCTAGTATAACTCAAGATGATGGTAGGAACTCCCAAAGCATACCAAGTAGTTTGTTCCTCTAAAATAATCGTAAAATATTTTTAGCCAGAGCAAAACAGACGAAGCCCAACAACGCCCAGACAAAATACCAGACCAAAGATGAGATTGGTGCTGTAACCACAGATGTAATTTGCACACAACCAGGACAGTACTTATTTTTTTCTTCTGTATTCAATGTAGTAAAATGTTCTAAATAATGTGATAATGTGTGTTTTTCTCTTTACGTTTATAACTCAAATTTGTATGAAGACATCACAAGTGAGGATCAACTATCTTTTTACTTATTCTGCATTATTTGATCATAAAACCAGGGGTTACAGGTAAATGAAAAGAGTACAGAAAAAAAAAACCCAAGTAGTTATCTGTTTAGCACAATCCTAAAGAAAAATAAAGGTAAAACAGTTTTGGAGAAGTTCAGAACATATACAAAAGCGTTTGACCCACAGGTTCGTTTGGTTTGTTTCTTCCTCAGGTTTTCTAACGATCTTGCCTGGGTGAGAAGCTGCACCGTTGGGATGATGGTGAAAGACATCAACACAAACATACTAAAACCCACTGTACAGTCATACAGCTGTGGACCTCAGTGAATCCACTTTTCTCAGTGGCATCACAGGTGAAAGTCTGCAAGTCTCCAGCTCTCGTACAAACAAACCGTGGGAGCAGTGTCGGGCAGTTGGCGCTGCCGGCGCTCTTATGTTTTATAGCTGCAACAAACAGAGAGCTTCTCCACTATGTCAGATCATCTGGCTAACAGAGAGAACTGTGGGAAAGAAGGTCCTTTAGGGAATCCTACATTTTGTTTCAGTCATTCAAATGAAGTGGCTGCAAACAGAGAAAACAAAAATAAGTATATTTAACCACTGAGAGAAAAAAACACACAGAATATCAAGACAGTAAAACTAATAAAAGATAAAGTTTGGAAGGATAAATGAAGAAAATAAAGGGTTATGAAGATGGATTTATGACCAGAATTTATCCAACAACTTACTGAAAACTGCTGACATTTCTGGTTAACCTGCTAAAAGTCTTTTTATACATTCAACACAGGTTCAGGGAGTTTTAATGAGTTATCGACAAATGCCTAATCATAAATGATGAATGATTCAGAAGTGAAGACTGGCTAACAGGAAAGGAATAACAGTGAAAAAACTAAGCCAAGGGGTGAATCTATATAGGAGAATTGTCCAATATGTACAGATAACTTGTTAATTTTTTTCTCTCTCTCCTAAACAAGAAGCTGAATGTTATTTGGGTGATGACTTGTGAAAATCCTTCTAAATTAAGAAATGTCCCCATTGCAGCAGAGCAGCTGATAAGCTGACAGCAACCTTTAAAGTGTGACTCTAAAAATAAACAAATGCATGAAGAGGTTCAGTG